>NW_010532197.1:0-62121 GCF_000687285.1 Phaethon lepturus | reverse complement strand
CCGCCTTCAGCGAAGCTGGGTGGGTGGCAGCGCCATGTCGGGTCGTCTCGGTCTCAGCTGGCTGAGCACGCTGTGCTCGTCCCTGCATGGAAGCGCACGGGAGGTTTGCAGAGGCTGTGATAAATCCAGTACAAACTGATTCTCGTCGGTTTAGCGACCCGCCGCCGGCGGTATGTCTTTTCATACTAGAGCTGAATAGCTCGTTTCTCTTTGATTTTCTACTAAGGACTCGTACGAGGCGTTTCTTTGCGCTTGTGCGGCTCCCCGTGAAGGAATGGCCGCTGCTGCCCGTTGCGGGGAGGGTGTTTTCCCGTCCCTGGCTGGTCGAGTTAAGAGTTAAAAGCGACTTCCGTGAGTTGCAGCTCTTCTCCCCTGCCGCTGCTGCGGGTGACACACCGGGGTGAGTCAGCAGTGGAAGCCTGCACCGGCCTTTGCGATGCTCCACGGGTAGTATTTACGGGCAAACAAAATAGTCTTGCTGCTCAAGGCTTGCGCTTCACCATTTTTTCCATACCAGCCCTTGTTATCCCAGTGAGTGAATATTAGACTTTAAAAAGGTGCTCTAGAAGAGATGCAGTAAACCTAAATGAAAATAGCTGCCTGTTTGCAGAGAAGTAGGTTTTTTGCCTCACAGTAGTGCACAAGTGTGAACCTAGTATTTTCAGTGATGCTGTCTTCCTCTTAGAGAGAAAAACCCTACCTCCCTGCAAGAAATGTACTGATAGATGATGTGTGTGTGTCTGTTTCTTGTTCCCAGGGGGGTGGGCTTGTTGCTGGATGTTTTATGCGTAGCACTGGTGACAAACGTGGAGTTGTTCATAGTCTTGGATAAGGCACGCTGTGGTGAAATTACTTCTAATGAAATAAAATAGTCTAAGACACAGTATGTCCAAATGAATTTTGGGAAAGACATTTCAGGAAATAAAAGTTATCTGAGCACCTGGCATTCTTATGCAGTTGGTTCTTAATCATTGCTCCACCAGCCTCTGGCTCTACCACCCATGGTTGCGATTTTCTGGAGGGGCTTCTCTTGAGTAATTCTAATTAATGATTCCATTTCCTTCTTCCTTACAAGAAATTGCTTAGTTTTGTGTACTCCCTGTTCCTGTCAGCAGGAAGTGAAGATTAGGAATCCAGTCTGGCTCCTACAACACTGTGCGAAGTACTAGCCCAGCAGTTACGCTGCTTATAGCAATTTTGGTGACTCACAGGAAAAATATGTGTTGTTTCCTTCTAATGCAACCCTCCCTCAAAAAATAAACCAAAAAACCCTGCAACCACTGTTTGCAGAGGAGCAAAGACACAGTAAATAACTTGCAGTAAAAAGCGTTCCTTTTTGATTGCTGGTAAAGATGAAGAGGTTTAATTTGTGAAATACTAGCTGCGCTGCCTATAGTGGTTCATTTTAGTGTTTCCAGCCAAAATTAGAAGTGGCCTGTTTTCAATGACACTTGAAAATTTAGTGCTGTGTTGATAGTCTGAAACGGAGATCTTCTGACATTGCAGATGAAATATGTGCCACTGAAGTTCAGTTGTGGTTTAGCTGGCTATAGAGTTGGGATATAATCATATTATTTTAACTCCTGGAGATCATTACTACTTTGGGAAATGGAACCTTCAAGCATCAGAACTGTCAAGATACATATTTTGAGCTTTTATTTAAAGTAATACTAGGTTTTATTTATTTTGGAATGTTTTGCCAGGTTTTCATTATTAAAACTAGATGAGAACAAGGGTTTGAGTATTTGAGTAATAATAATAAAAAGGCAAAACACAAACCTATAAATTTTCAATTTTTCTAATAGGAAAACTAGCTGTTTTGAAATAACTGCTTGCTTTATGCAAAACTGTTTATCCTGGAATGTGGATTTAAGCATGTACTCACCTCATATGCTTGATTTGAAAAAGCACAGACTTGTGGTTTATGTAAAGAATGGTCTTCTACTACTAGTTACCAGGTTTTGCCCGAAAAAGGCCAAACCTCCCAATGGATTTTTCCAGGCCAGGCCTGGGTTCTCATAGAAGCTCACTAAACTCAACCCTCAATCAAGCCATTGCCAACTCCAAAAATTACTTCCTCGTAATTTTGGCAAAATGCTGAATGCAAGATGAATGTTCCTCGTTTTTCTTTTTTGTCAGCTTCCAAATGTAATGGGTAATGATGTGTATGACCTTAGAGAGTGAAGAAATGTGTGAATTTTGGAAGCAGAGGTTTTTGACTGAACACCTAGAAAACTTGTGTGCAGGGCTGGGTCTGTGTTGGAAAGGACCCTTCAGCCCTTTTCTTCCTTTCTCTTCAGTCTGTCAGTGCAGGGAATGAAAAACGCTTTCCCCGACAAAGCATCCCCATACCTGCTTGCCCCAGGGGGGTCACAGCTATGCTGGCAGTGTGTTTTTCTTGGCCTCGTCTATCATTTGGGGAGGTGATACAACTTACGTCAACAGCAGAAGTCCTTTTGATGTGCTCTTGCTGTGTCCCTGTTAGAGGGCTCTGCCAACATAGCTGTGGTGTTACCACTCGTGCAGAGGGCACTGAGTGTAGTCGGGACCTAAAAAAGTCATTAAAAAGAGCATCACACTGGTGTGTGTGTTTGGGGAGGGTGCTGCATGCCACAAAGGTGGCTTTATCATTGTTTCAGAAGAGAATAACACCCCTAAATTATGGACTATTTTTTTAATTTTGGGGAGCTTCCAATTTGGGTGAATTAAAGGTGAGTGCATTTCCACAGTATGTGAGTTTTTAAAACTCTCAGACACAAAAAACATCATAGTGTGGTGAGGAATAAAAATACTCATTTCATTATTGAAATGGGATCATTTTGGGGAGTACTAATATATGTTATGTCCTGTGTGCTTGACTGTTAAGTAAGAATGGACCTTTTATTATAACACTCTCCAGTGGCACCTCATGAGATTATTTGGCTTGAATTAAATGTTGGGAAATTCAGTGAAAATGGCATTCTAATTTTTCTCTATTTCAAGCTTCATTAAGTATATCTGCACTTAGAAGTTGCAATCAAGATGTTAACATCTGAAATGCTTAAAATGGAATACATCTCACAATTTAAAAAGCAAAATAAAGTAACATCAGACTTCGGTGGTGGTGGGGGGGGAGTTCCCTTCTCTAAAGAACCTTTCTAGCACTGTGCTGGTCTCGTGTTGATTTGATTAATGAATATTTTACCTATTAAAAGTAACCATTAATTATTGCGTTTGGTTGCAGTAATAATTGTGTGGTTCAAATAAAAACTAATTAACATAATAAATGGAAAAGCATCACGGCACATGAAGTGTGCTTGCTGTTCACTACATCTGAAAGATCACGAGACGCCTTTTTGACATTCGTAGCTCTGCAGTTACTTACCAGCAATTGCGTTCCATTTGAATAGGAATTAAGTATCTGATTTACAGCGTTACTTTTTACATTCTGAGGCATGAGCTACTCACACAGTGCGCAGTAATATTCTCTTAATGAATTACGGTTATACCCTTCTGCACAGCTCCCTGCTTCGTAGTTGCTTCTGGAGTTTTGGCTGGGTTTTTGGAGGATGGGGTGCATGGGAGATGGGTTAAAAACCTGGTCAGTCAGGTGCCATCTCTCTTGCCAGAGGCAGCCACAGGCTGAAGCGGCTGTAGGTTGCCTGTTGTTTGGCTGTGCCAGAGGTCTGAGGTGGCACACGTGGACTGGGCTGTATCTCTAATCAGCCCAGCTTCTAATGTGACCAGGAAAGGCCACAGCTTGAATTTCTCTGCTGAGAGAGGATGCTAGTTGTGCTCCCATGCTGGGGAGAGGGGGTTCGAATGGAGGATGGTGCGCAGAGAGCTCACACACCTTGTAAAGAGCGGGAAGGGAGCTGTGATCCTGTTCCTCACAAGCTGCCTATGTTTTTCAGGCTTCCCACTGAGAACGCTTACAGCATGTGATTTTTTTTTTTTTTTAATCTTTTAAATAAAGGATTTTACAAATTTTTCATTTGGTTTACAGTACTGTAAATTTGTGTAACGCAAGAAAGCAATTCTTAAGGCAACCTCAGGCAAGTTCTCGTCGACCAAATTGCCCCACTGAGGAACAAAGGAACAGATTATCTGCTTGAGTCTGTCCACTGCGTCGTGGTTATCCTAGCACGCTTGGTACTATCCAGCCTTGGTTAATGCAGATTATTTTGAGGACAGAAGAACGGAAAGTTATTCTAATTTCTGGTAAGGGAAGACTCTTCTTAAGGCAAGTAGATTGTCTGTAATAAGGACCACAAGAGTAGCAAAGTAATATGTTTTCAAATAAACAGATGAAGGCATGACTAAGTTGCTCAAGTGTTTGGGTTGAGAACTTCTGTCCTATTCTTTATTCTTATTTGTGTGTTGTGTTATTTATATATAATATATGGCACTGGAAAGTTATGCACACACTCATTTTTCACTTTAATTGCCTATTTGAAGACAGCATGACAGATCCAAAGGTTGCTTTCAGCAACTGAGGAGCACTGTGGTCACTTACTAGTGTGCAATAATTAACTTAATTGCAGAAATTAGAACATTTTAAAGATTCAGGATCCATGACAACTCCATGCATTCTTTCTCTTTTCTGTTGTCTATATCTGAAATACCTTTTTCTTGCATGTGGTTAATATCACGAATATATTTTTTTTCTAATGAAAGATACTTTTCAGAAGATTTGAAAATCCTTGTGTTTAAGTTTACGTGGCTATTTGTTTTCTTAATTAAAAACTGAAAATGTCAAATAATCTATTCAGTTGCGGGGCTGAGCTACCATTTTAGCCTGAAATCTTTTTAGTAATTATGCGTTAAGTTAGTACATGTGAACCTGTAATCAGAAGCTTATTTGGCTGGGCAATGGGAGGTAAGGGATGGCCATTATTTCTAAGAGTTCGCAGTGTGAATTAAAGAGTGGCAGCTTGCAAGAATGAAACAGTATTGCTCAGTAATAGTGCTATATAAAAAATGTTCTACTCTGCTGTAAGACCAAAGCATAGATTTGTTTTTGTGTAGGTTATCTGAAATACCATATACTACCTTATCACCCAGCAAGATACCATTTTCTGATACAACATAACTCTTGAGTTCTTGTGTCTCACAGAGTTTGTGTTATAAAATGGAGTTTCACATGTGCTTGTCTGCAGCAGTGAATGGATGCTTTTGGTTGTGGTATTCTTGGAGGTTTTTGTGCTTTCATTTTCAGCAGGCTGCTTTTGAACTTCTGTGACCTCCATTTTTGTATGGTCCCTCTTGCAGTGATGTCCTCTGACTACTTCTTTACAGATTCTGCAGTCGTAACACTGAGTGAAGGTAAAATGTTGGAGTGGTATCTCTGAGATCAGGGTACATTTCCCATGAAGAGACAGTTTTTACAAATTCCCATTTTCTTCAGGAACTTTCATGAAGACTGCCTCACTTCCCTGTGAGGGACACCTGTGTGAAGAGGCTAGTGTGTGCTAAACCAGGGTGTTAAGTCAGCAGATGCTGCTTTCTATGCCTTCCAGCTGCCTGTGTGTGCATTCCCAATGTATACTTGTTGGCTTTTTCTCTGGAGGCAGCCTTCATTTAAATAAATCTTTTGTTTGATATTTCTTTTTCCTAACCACTTGCCTGTATGAGTAATATGTAATTTGCAGTTGTTAAGGTTAATGCTGACTTTTTTGTGCTTGCAGGCTTTAGGAGAAGTACACAGCAGTTTAAATTTTGGGCTGTGACCTATGATGCCTTACCTTGGCTTTGGAATCCGTTATCCTTCTGCAATAAGCAGCAATTGCAATCAGTCCGTTGCTGAGTGGAAAGTATACAGGTGTGGTTTGAGCAGCAGCAGAGTGCCAGCAGAGCACTGCCAGCCTGATAGAGATGTCTCCCAGCAGGCCAAAAAGACTGCAGTTTCAGGACCTTCTTGTAATAATTATGTGGCATGTGTCCTTCGGGGTTTTTTTTCCTGGCTTCATGCACTTAAGAGCAATTTCATGAGGGAAATAAACTGGAAATAAACTGCAGCTAACAGAAATTTCTGCAAGTCTGGGGTAGACCAAAACAGGGAGAATTTTGTACTAAATAATATCCTGAAGCTTCTAGTGTTCACTGAAACTGTGAAAGTTGAAATAAATACAGTGTTTTCTTGTTTGTACTTTCCTGAACATAGCTTTCTTAGTCATCTATTTAACGAGAGCTTAACCTGGAAGTGTGAAAGAGCTTGGTATCTAGTCTGTTTCAGACATTTTGATAAGTCCATCTCTGTGGCATTTCACACCTTGATCTTGGAATGAACTTAAACTTTTATGTAAATATTAAGGCATTCTTGAAGTCAGGTAGTTTTTAAACTCTTGCAGAATCATGGTATTTATCCTCCAGTGTTCTGTCTTCGAAGTGTAGAGCATCATCTCCTTTTTGGAGATCAGGGAAATTTTTTTTCTATTAAAGATATAATTAGGGGATCGTGTTAATGTCTGTAAAATCTTAGTTGTCTGTGATCTTATCCTTTAAATTCATAAGAAGACCTGAATAACACTGCATTTGGGATTGAAACTGCAAAATTCATAGTGGCTTCCTTGTAATGGAGGTTTTGGATGGGGAACAGTTTCCAGTAACATCGAATGTATCTGTTTCTGGCTTTTTAAGCTACATCCATGTAAGAACAATTGCGGACTTTTGAGGAAGCCAACAGAAATGTTTGCCTTGGCATCATTAGTGAAGCAAGCTAGTTTCAAGGGAAGTGTAGGTTTTAATTAATTAGCTGAGCTGACTTATATCAGCCAGTTTTCAAGGCCAAGTGAAATACAAGGCAGGCACTCTGCAAATCTAGTGGTGGGCGAGTGGAACGTGTGTACGGATGTTCTGACAAAGCCAGTTGTGAGTCTGGGGAACCTCTGTGTTGGCAGTTCATTCCACTGTGATCTTGCACCTGTCTTGCACAAAAAGGTGAGATTATAATAAACATCTCCAAGTGACTTTGGAGACAGATCATACTGCAAGTCCTTGGTCCTTGTAAATGAGTTTTAGTGCCTTTAAAAACATTCGCAGGGCCGTTATTTTCATAACATTTAAGGCATTTTGTTACTCCTTTTGCGATTAAACAGAAACAGAAATAACCCCCTTGGGCTGGCAAGGGGAATTTTGTATTTTTGCTTTCGTTCTAACTATTTGGCTTAAGTAATGGCATGGCTGACAGAAGACACGCTTTTCAATCCTAAGTCTTTTTGATATGGACACTCCTTCCTAGCCCCCCTGAAATGTAATACCTACAACATCAGTGAAATCTGTTGGAGGGTTACAGCTACCAAGAAAATCTTGAAAACCCAGTCATTTAATTTGTATGTGAACAGGGATTCGTATGTCCTTCTTTCAGTACCTGGACTCTTGTCAGTCTTGACCTCAGCTTCTGCCTGTTAAGTGGTGGCACAGTGGAGTAAAAGCAGCATTGGCCACTTTGTATTCAAGATGTTGAAGAGTAGTTTAAATTTTACCTCCTTTAAGTAATTGTTTTTACTTCTTTACCACTTTGTTAGTGGTACTGACCTTTCCGAGTCCCTGTAAGAAGAAAGCTTGCGGTCATAAAATAATGCCAATGAATTCGTTAGCACTTTTCTATGTGCCCTTTATAAGGTGAAAAGTGATTTTTCTCAGTGATTTAAATGCAGAGACTTTATGAAAGTAAAGTTCTCATGTGAAGTTGCATATGATAACTTTCTTATATCTTGTACGGCAAAACTTACTGCTCTGTTATATAATAACAAAGATGCAGCATGTGTTTTTGTGCAGAAATACTCATGTAGAACAGAGTTATACAATTGATGGCGCCTCTGCTTAAACAGGATGCATATGCCTTTTCTATTATTTGCTCTCTTTAAAATACTTCACCAGGTTAGGGTTTTGCAGTGTTTTCGAACCGCAAGTTATTTCTGCGTAGAGTGGGGTGATTTAGTAATCGTAGCTTGGTTCAGTAGTCAGTGATTCATTTTGTTAGAACATGCTCCACAGAAAATGCCTAGCTTCGTCTGAGCAGTTCAAAGATGGCACAGTACAACTGACAGTTTTAGCCTTAATTATACACTCATACTACTTGTCTGGTTGCCCAGTGTGAAACAGGTTGTGGATGTAAATTGAACGTGTCCAATCCTATGGATGATTAGTTGAGTAACTCTCTCTCGTGGGTGTTAGCACACACACTTCAGATTTTTCATAATGAGGTGAGTGGGACCTGGAACAAAACTGTGGGGTAGTTTACATGAAATGAAATTCTATTTTTATAACCTTTAATTAAAGAAAAAGAAAAAAAAATTGGATTTTCAAAATCTAACACCGTAGTAAAATAAGGGAACATAGCTAAAAAAACCTCACAACATTATAGAAAGTACATAGTGCTTCCTCTCTTTCTACTGTGGAATGAAATCAGTGGAACATAATGCTTATAAGAAGAGACAAGTAATGAAGGCAGCTAACGTACAGTGGGTGGCAATTTGTTCTACCAGACTTAAAGTGTTACAGCAAAACTAATGAAGTAGCAAGTCTTCGATAGGCCATGTTAATTCAAGAAGTGAGGGTAACTAGTTAAAGTAATGCTAATCAACTAGTCCATTCAAAATCTGTAGTTTGGTGTGTGTGCTGTCTGGATATTTTTCTTATAAGAAAGGGAGCTCAGATAAGTCCTAGGTTGTCCTGCTTAAATACTTTTCAAGAAAAATATTTGTCATCTGCGCGTGTTTAATGCATTATAGGTGTCTGTTTGGAAACTATTTAGGCTACTTTTGGCTGACTGGCCAGCCTATGCAAGTTTGAAGAAACATTGAGTAAACATTTTAAATTACACAGGACCATTTTCTGAGATTTGACAACAGATTTTTGCCTCCCTGCTCCTCATCCCCAACTCGGATAGTTGAGAGTGTTGGCTGATGCATAACACCCTGGTCAGTGGGGTAACGTGTTTGGAGACTGTGGCTTTGGGGGGCATGTGTGGTGTTAGAAAATGGTGCTAGGGTCTGTATGATTGCATTTAGGTGTGAGAGAGCAGAGCGCTGGTAGTCCAGGCTTGAAGGGTCAGCATCAGGGAATACTGCTACTTAATCTCACTTTAGCTGTGTTTCCTATCTTTAAAAAAAAAAATTAAAAAATGCTAATTACTGTTTCTTTCAGTTGTTTGGTTTGTTTTTTTAGCAAGCCTGGGATGGTTGTGGTCTTTTTGTAGTTGTTAACCGTAGTGTATACTCACCCTGTGTTTAAAAGTGTGCTAACTAACATAAAGAAAGTAAGTTGAGACTGTCTAGATAGAAGTAAGATGGGGGTAGTCAGGGGCTGCAGGGAAGAGGGAAGATTTGTAGATTTATTTTTAGTTTTTTTTTTTTTACAGGGCAAGAATTGTATATACGTTCAGTCCTGTCATACAAGAGTGAACAAGTGGTTATTGATGTTTCCATTTAATTTTAACATGTTCATATGTTGGGATATTTTGAGGCGAGAGGAGTGGGCAGCGAGGGCAAGAGGAAACGACAGGAGAGGCAGGATGAGTAGCAAGAACCAGAGTTAGGAAGGGGCAGGAGAGAGGAACTCAGAGGTTCTGGCTGAGGCTGGGAAGAGGATGAGGAAGAGGGAATGGAGGCAGGAAGGAACAGACAGGTGGCATTTTAAGACAGTGGGGAAAAAAACTGGCAGTGGTGAGCAAAGTATACATGTGCCCTGGATAGCAAGGCTGTGCAGGTTTTAGGTGGGTGCACTGGGGCTGCTGGTGCAGCCTTCGTGCCATTCCAGCTGGGGAAGGACTGTGTCAGGGCCGGGTGGCCGCTGGCACAGCTGGCCTGGTCTCTGCTCCTTTCTGCCCTTCTCTGAGGACCACGCAGTGGCACAAGTGTAAGTTTCTGTGCTTTCTTTTAATCTTGGGTTATTACAGCTGGGGAAGAGAAATAATATCCCAACAGTGTTATGTATAGTTCCTGCTACAATGCAGAAGTGAATGAGACGTTCTCATGACCGGCAACGCAGCAGTTGGTTTCAAAAGGAATAGAAATGTGTCAAGCATTTTGAGTGCTAAATTCATATGGGATTTTTCTTGACCACCTCCTAGATTATTTTTTAGTGGAATTGGGATATACAACACAATCTACTTCAAATACGTGTGAAGTCTGATACGTGGAGGGGGAAGGGATGGATACACTGAATAGAGACTGTGCAGTGCGTTCCTCCTGTGTCAGGCAGCACCTTCTCAGAGACAGGACTCTGCTTTGTGCAGGTGCCAGCAATTTCCATGTGCTTTAATAACGTGCTCCTCCAAAAGTTATGGGGCTTTTGGTTTTTGTCTTTGCATCTTCATCTTCAGCTGGTATTATGGTGAGCCACTGGCAAGCAGCGGAAGGGTGGTAGACTCTACATTAGAGCTTTCACTTGTCTTCTCCCACGGATACATGCAACACTGATGTAAACCAGCTCCAATTTTGTCTCCTTCAGTCACAGAAACTGTTGTTTATAGATGGAGGTTAATCCCATTTAAGAACTGGATTAGCAGAGATGTAGTCATTTAACCACAAATGCCTAAACTTGGGTTGAGGCAGTTCTCAGGTAGTCCTGGATGGGATTAATGCTCTGCAGACATTGTGGATTGAGACAGTTTCATGGCAGGCCATGCACTGCCAAGGTGTAAATCTAACCAGGTTTACTATGACAGCAGTTGTATGCTTGGCCTCCTAAATGACTGTGGCTTTTGTAGAAACAAAGGCAAGTAAAAGATCTTTGCGTGTTGCATGAACCTAAGTGTGCCTCAGAGGAGTGAATTACAAAGATAACACGGAAGATAGCTGATGCTTTGCTGTCTTTGGTTAGCTTAATATGGAACAGAGTGTGGTGTGCTGGTAATTACTGCAGAATTTCCCCAGGCACCAGCAAGATCTGCTCCTTTTAAGGATAACAGGCTTGGGATTGCTGGTTGGATGGGCACTTGTGCTTTTATCCCTCTTCATCTGAACTTCCTTAAAGGTATTTATCTCTTTAGGGACATATCGATAAAGGCATGTTAGCGAATCCTGGAGCCTGAGCTTTGCAGGAGCGAATGTAGGAAGAAAGATTAGAATCAGTCTGAGCTTTGAGGTGCTGGGACAGGGGATTCCCTGCTCACTGAATAAAGACATTACCTGCTTTGAGCAGTGGTGTGACAACTGCACCTACCTCAAACACATTCAGTTCAATTAAAAATCTTCCTTAAGGCAGGGCAGCAGAGACAGATTTCAAAATAATAATATTTTAAAAACAAAATCCACAAAAACCATCAGAAGCAACTGATAGGTTGAACAAATGTGGCTATCAAGATAATGAGCTTTTAAAGATTAACAGTGCTTAAAGTTCTAGGACGAAGGAGAACAATCCAAACTACATGTTTTGCTTGGGGTTCCTCTCCCCACAACACAAAGTAGATGCTTCTCAGAAATAAAAGATGGATAGCAGCAGAGCTATGGCGAGCCATTAGGTAAAAGCCGTTTGTATTCTTTGTGGTTAAAATGCAGAATTTGCATCTAGAATTGCTTTTAAAGTAATGTATAAAATATGTTGTTAATGACTACGTTGTAATCTGCATAGGCATGATGCACATTTTCCATTGGGAACTCTTGAAGACCATTTATGCTCAGCTCCTAAAGGTGCATTTCTACAATGTAGGCCAGGGCTGTGTTTGAAACCTCAATATAATCCTATTTTTTGTGTAAGAAAACGCTGTAAACTGTGGGCACACTCCCTTGGTTTTGGTTTCAGAAATTTAAACCAAGACTGCTTCTTTGTTAGATAAAAGCAAAACTTAACTGAAAAGGACAATGAAAACGGTGATTGAAAACATATTCTTTCATTTGAGTGAAAGTTAGCACTCAAGGGAATTGGATTGTATTTGCTTCAGGGCTTTTGGTGGGCAATGCTGTGCTTGGCAAGCATTTTGCTTCAAGTGCATTTTTTTATGACTTTTCTGATTGAGAGCTTCAGAAAATAAGCTGTAGAGAAGAGAGAAAGCAAAACTTGGAGATGCAAAAGAACAGTATCAAGTCCTGGCTGAAGAGATCTAATCACTCTTGAAACATCTCAAAATGTGTCAGCCATATTTAGAAATAACTACATTGAAAAAGAAGAAAGCTTGATTCTTTTAACACTGTAAATCATGGAAAGCAGTGAAAACTAATATTTATGAGGGGGATTGTGAAAGCTTGTGTGACAGTTGGAAATTACATCACTGTTGATGTTTCCAATTCTTGTGTAAAGTAATACAATACTGTGTTTATGAATGAATGAACGAATCATTGTGCTGTGCAAAGCGTACTCCATATGGATAAACTGGGTTGAGCTATTTTGTATCTCTTGTCTTCACTTATGTTATTTTGCAGTATACAGTCCCATATGTTTCAATGTAAATATAGAAAACTAATTCAGTGTATGTATTTTTTATTCCAGATACAGACCCACGTGTATTAGAGAAACAAGAACTTCAGCAGCCAACCTATGTTGCTCTAAGTTACATTAACAGGTAAGTGTGGTTATTTTTCAATTCTAATTGATCCTGGTTTGCACAATATGTGTATATATGTATATGCCAAAATGGTATGCTTACGCATGCAGTCTGTTTTGTTTCATGTTATATGACGCTATGTTAACACCTGTTTTGGAAAGACAGTTGAATTAAAATTTAACTGAATTTTTAATCACTGTTACATAGGGCACAAGCAGCCCTTCAGCTGCACCACCCAAATACATAGGAGATGAGGTTTTAACCTTCTGTGTTTAAGCTGAACCTTGTGCAAAACAAAGATAATATGTTTTTGCTTATTTTTCTATTTTATTGTACTCCACACAAGTGATTAGAGAAAGAGGTTTGGGTTTTTTTCAATCAAAAGTGAAATTTAACTGATATAGTCCAATATGTAAGAGAATTTTTTACAGTACTTAGAAAGTTTTTCAACCACAGTGTGTATCTTTTAAAATCTTGCTTACCAGCCCTATATAACCTAAAACTGGAACAATTTAAGAAATTAAACCAATTTTTAAAGCGTTTATCTAAATAACAGAGCCTTGGCTTTTCAGTTATTGACTGATGTCAGAACTGAAACCTCCAGAGTACTCCAGCATGGAGGAATGGAACGGCTGCTCGGCTGCTCATGTCTCAGGCTCTGTTACAGTATTTCCCTCTCACATAAACACATCACAGAATTCAATGGAGGTAGCTCAGATTACTTTTCCTCTGGGAGGAGAATGACCCATGGAGCATGCTGCACGGAAGGGAAAGGTGGCAAGGTTTTGTGCAGTTGCAGTGCCCTTTTTTCAGTATGTTTGCCAAGCTGTATTCTAATCCTAAATGAACACTGTACAGGAAGCGTAATTCCTCCTTTAAAACCCTTTTTCCTGTGCTAGGTAAATCAACATGTTGCTATTCTTGGGATTATTTTGCCTTCTTTTACATCATACTGTTTTTTTTTATCAGGTATACTGTGGTTGAAAGTTGCAGTTAGTTGCATTTTGGAAAGGCATTTCTCAGAAAATACTCTGTGCAGACGTATTGGTTTTTATACATGGAACACCAGTTTCCTTTTGTATTTTTGCTGTTTAGAGGGTAGGACACAAACTCACAAGCCTGGAAGATAAACCCAAAATTTAGTTCAGGACAGACTGAGTTGATTCAAACTCTCATGGGTCATACATAATGCAAAATTTTTCTTTCTACTTCATGTTAAAAATGAAAAAAAAATCCAAACCAAAACAAACTTTTTCAAACACAGAATCCACCGTTTAGCTTTGTATAATATTTGCTGCACAGAAAGGGTGTCAGTGACAGGGCAGGGGAAGATTTTGAGGTATGAAAGTAAGAAGTGCTGTTCATTTGGTGAAATGACTAAATTTTCTTTTTTTCTTTTTTTCTTTTTTCTTTTTTTCTTTTTTTCTTTTTTCTTTTTTCTTTTTTCTTTTTTCTTTTTTCTTTTTTCTTTTTTTTTCTTTTTTTCTTTTTTTCTTTTTTCTTTTTTTCTTTTTTTCTTTTTTTCTTTTTTTCTTTTTTTCTTTTTTCATTATGTAGGCTTGGTATGTTGTTATGTATGTTGGTGTGTTTCCCTCTTTCCATTATATACTTGGGTGTTTCCTCTTGTTGCTTCTGTGGTTATTTTACTTCATGTGAGGGAGAGGGAAGTTTTTTGAAAATTAGGGAAAAGCTGTTTTAAGACTGCAGAAGGTGCCATGGGAGTTGATGATCTGACTTGGAATCAGACTACTTTTACAGTAGTTTGAAAGCGATACCTCCTCTAGATTTCATTATTTTGGTACCCTTAACTGTGTTCTGTGTGACTGAGACAGTTTTAGTCACCACATATTTTGTCCAAAATTTCTTAACTTTTCAATTCTGAGAAACAATTCTGCAGAACTGAATTGAGTTGTCCTTGTAGTAAAACCCAATGTGAATTGACTCTTATCTAAACCAGCTGCTATTTAATTGCTCTTTTCATTGTATTTTAATTTTTTCCAAAGTGCTGATGTCTTTCATTGAACCACCTGCTCTATGCAGCTCAAGCTCTTGGGGGAGCAGCAATATCCATTACACTATGAGACATGCCTTTCTATTTCCCACTACATATGCCAGAGCTGAGTTCTGCTTTGTTGTTCCAGGCTATGAACTCAGATTTTGTAGCCTAATACATGTCATAAACATGTTGCATACTGTTAGATATCAAACACCAGATACTGCTGCACTTTTTTTAAACCCATGCTTTTATGGCTTCCAAGTGGAACTGAACTTAGCTTGGTTCCTGCTGTGACTTCCAGACCTTAAAACGATCTTCCTCTGCAGGTTTGTATATTCAGTATGTTCTGTGTGGGCCATACGCTCTCGTGGAGCCTGGGAAAATAGAGACTTTTGATTCTCAGGGACTGCCAAAATTGTATGATAAGATGTACACTTAATATATGTTGTGGTAGAAAGATTAAGTAGGTGTGCATTATGCTCTGCCCATTGCCCTGTTGTGTGCTGGCCATTATAAACTAAACCAAAACAAACCATAAATCTGGGTTGTCTGGTTTGAAAGCTGGGAGGATAAAGCAGATAGAGTCAGAATGGTACAGGAGTCTTTGTTTCCAATCTGAAACATACTCTTGTTTCCATTTCCCTTCTACTCTAGGTTATTTTCTCAGGCATATTAATACGGCAATATTGTATGTGCCTTAAGTTCTGAAACATCCTTCAGGTTGTGGACGTCTGAATCTATAAGGCTCCATCTCTTTCTCTGCTGGAGATTTACTGCCATTACAGCCTTCAGTAACTACACACAGATGCAGCTTCCATAGTGTGTGATCCTCATGTAGACAGATAACATTCCTTTTAAAACTGGTGGACAAAGTATAAATTATAGGTCATAATGTTTTATTATCACTACATCAAACACTTGCACCAGGCACTGACTGAATTGCCGCAAATCCTTTTCTCAGACAAAGTTTAGTGCAGCCTTAATGCAGTCCCTAGTATTGATGATTGTTCTCTACTTACTGACTCCAATTTTGACTTCTAAGAAAGCAAATGGAAAGTAAAGCACACTACTGCCAAAGTAGACACAGTTCATCTTCCATCCTATAAATACAAGCCTGGTTTGTCTGCACAGAGTTCAATGGTGCTGCTACATGAATGGGACACTGGCTGTGATCTGTCAGGAGTAGTTGTAAATGAGCACTTGGGCCAACATCCTCCAGTACTTCTTAGAGGTATTTACTTTGTATGTGGATCAAGACACCGTTATGTTTTGTATTGCATTGAAATGCAGTGATTAGCGGCAATACAGTATTTAAAGCTTTAAGTTAATTAATATGACTATGAATTTTCCTTGGTGATTATGTTTGTGGCCTGAGTCTGTTGGTCTGGGACTTTTGAGAGAGATGGTTCTTGAGTTTGGTGTATCGCTGTGGAATGTGAAGTCCTGGCATTGCAGTGTACTGTCAAGGCTTTTAGGCTTGTGCAGTCTAGTGGAGAGAGACTCCTCGGTATTTGGATATTCTAAAATTTATTTAATATGGGTACTGCTGGTTACCTGTTAGTGATGAAAGCAGCTGTTGTGGGAACAGGTGTGTTTTTAAAAAAAAAAGAAAACACAAACATCCCAGCATTATTAGCACAAGTGAGAAGACAACAGAGGCATACAAATACTTCCTCTGGCTAAAAAACCCACTAAAAATAAAAAGCTGTGATTCCAAAACTTAATGAATGAAAAATTCTTTACAATTAATTGTTGAGGTATTTCAATTTTGAGGGAGTAAGTACCAGAGATAGGAAGAAAGCATAATTTATTGGAGTAAATGCCTTTCACCTTGAAAATGGAAGGTGGGAAGTGCTATAGTAACTTAAATTATTAGAAGCATATGCCATAAACAGAACAACTAGATGTGCATTTAATAAAGTTTCTATAAAATATATTTTTCTTAGATAAAGAAATTGCTTTGATTAAAGAATTTTCACCATTGTGGGGAAAAAGAGAAATTTTTTTTTGCACCTACAACTGAAACTAAGGTGCCTTGCTTATATAGTGTTTCTACTGCAGATCACATAATAGCTATATTAGGGAAATGCTGAAAGCAAAGACTGTTGTAATCTTAAAATCTTTAAAAAGCTGCCAAAATACTTTTAACTACATTAACCCTAGGTTCTTTTTTAATAGTGGTTTTCTACTGATAATTGAGATCATACAAGAAAGGTTATATAATAAAATAGGTTTTAAGCATTTATCCTGCAAGCAGGTAGAGCACGCTGGGATGAACATTTTCAGTGTTGCCTGTGGGCAGTCTGTCGAATGAGGCTGTCAAATTATAAAGTTTATTCTTGTGCGCCACTGGGAGCACAAATGAAGCCTATGATCAAAACTGGATGGCATTCTTGAGTGAATAGTCCAAGATTGTCCTTGCACATCTCTGAGCCACTCCAAACATTCTTGCTCCTCCCTCCAGATTTTATTTGTAACAAGCAAGATTTTGCCTCACTGTTACTATTATAAATTCCTGTAGGCTCCAGTCTTCTCCCCCCATTTCCCTTTCCTCTCAGTGGTCATTGACTCCTCAAGAACAAATTTCCCAACTCTGTTTCCTTTTTTAATACCACTAGATCATTTCTGTGAGCATGTGCATTTGTGAAAGGAATTAACTGCATGTAAAGTTCTAACCAATGCAAACTGTCCCTGTGACTTGTCCAGCTGACTAATTCTGGTTCTATTGCTATTACCTGTTTTTTCCAGGAGTAATATTAACAGCCAATACCATAGGATTTAATGATCACTTGAAAGTTATTTTAAAAAGTGGTTAAGTCGTTATATAGTGATATAGTTAGTATGTACTATGTTACTAATGTAATAAATGTGATAACAAGAAGAATGTTTTGGATTTGGAGGCAATGCCCTTTGAATACATCCATGTGGTTTCTTAGCAGAGCATCCAAGCCACATGATACTGGTCCTTTATTTCTCTGATCTTAAGTTGTGGGGGGTTTGTTTTGTTTTAGGGTTTGTTTTGTTTTAAGGTACTATGCTCAGTGCTGGATAGAAATTTAAAGTGCTTCTTACTCCTTTCTGTACAAGAGGTTCACTCTTGTCATTGGCCTCTTCCATTCATATCCATTCTTTGTCACTGAAGATGTCTTCCGCTGTGTGTTTAGCGGGTTTCCTCTGACAGCTGGTTCTTTGTATGCATTTAGTTATAAGTTCAACATTCTTTCAGTAAGTATAGTGATGTATGTGCTACCTAGCAGCATCCACAGCTTTTGCAACACATTCAACTTTTTCCTGTGATTCTGCTATGACAGATTTGCCAGGGGTTGAACTATCAGCAGTAGTTAACTAAGAAGCTAATGAAAGACTCTAACCTCTGAGAGGTCATACCCAATAATTGGATGTGCCACTAAAAAGCTCTGTAGAACATATTCTCAGCTGCAATGCAAATCTGGTTTCGTTCCTTTTTTCTAAGAGCATGAGCATGAAGTTGTTTGTATAATGTGTGGAAGACCAAGTTTCAGTTTCCTCCGCTCTGATTCTTTAGGACTGTTTCAGTCATAAGACTGTTGACTGGCTTGGGGTAGGACATCATTCCTCCTCTTGACATTTCTTCTCTGCCTCTTTCTTTCCACGTACTGTCACTGGAGTATCTGTTGGGGCACAGTTTGGAACCAAGCTTGAAGTCCTAAGGCTGGAGAGAACTAAGTTTGTTTCTCCTTGCTTGTTTTCTTAATGGATGCTTTTTCAGAAAGTGTATCCAAAATGGAATAATTCTGAAACAGAGAGCATCTTCCTCTAAAATAAGTATTCACTGCAGCATTCACCTGATAAGCAGAAGATCAGACTTCAAGTCTTTCTAATTTAGGCCTGAGATTTCAACTTTGAAGGTGTATTATTGGTGGTAGGTTATAGATTAACTGAGGCATGCTACAAAGAAATAGAAAAAAAAACTTCAAAACTTATTTTTAATCTCAAAATAGTTACATTTATATTTTGAATAAAAAAGCAAAAAATTTTTTAAAAGTAACTAAAAGAAAACCATCCTAACTTATTTTCAGTATAGCCTACAGTGTCTTAATTCTCATGTCGTGATTCAGAAGCAAAAGATAGAGACAGGAAAGATTTTGCTATTTTAGAAATCCCACTGGAGATCAATTTTTCTGCAAGAAAAATCCAGGCCAGTGAGTCTGATCAACTATTGCTGTGACACCTGTTCAGACTTGCTACATTTTATAGTGTGTAGTACCACAGTTCTTGCCCTTTGTCTTAAAATTTAACTTTTCCTTTTTGTAACATGATTCTGTCTTACTTAAATTGAGTATCACAGTTCTGCAGAAGTGCAGCGATTCCCTCAGACTATTGATTCTCATCACACTGAAGGTGCATGCCGATGCTTCCAGTAGCTGCTGGATTGAATGCGTGTGACAGAATACAGAAATGAAGGGATCAAAGTAACATGTCAATTGCCAGATAATATTTTTCTGTCTGAGCTTATTTTTAGGTTCACAGTGACCAAGTAGATCATGTGTTTTTATTCATGTAGCCATATCTTTATGCTCTGCTATTTGACTTGTTCTGGAGATGGAACAAGACAAACTTCAGATGATAATTCAAACAAGATGTGCAGAAATGAATGTTAGTTAGGGTAAGGGGAATGCCTTTTGGTTTGGAAGGATTTATGCAGTTGGCTTTGTTTTCTCTTTCTCTTTTTATCAGTTTCAGGCTAAGTGAAACTGAAGATTTATATAATGTACAGCTCTTTTATTTCATGTCAGCAGTAAAGATCAAAAAGCAGATTGGCATTTTAAGGAAAAGCCCTAATGCCATGCCCTGAAATAAAAATTACACGATGAATTAAAACGTGTAGGACACTAAAAGAATGTGTTTTAGTTGTGGGGTTGGTTTTTTGTTTTTAATTGAGAGGTAATTTGCTTTCTTTTGGCAATGCTTATATGGAAGACTTGGGGACAGAAAAAATTCCATCTTGTGAATCTCAAGTAGAAGAAGTGTTGCCGAGTCAGCATTGTTCCTTGTGAATGTGCATATACGCACCTCTCTGTGTGTAGTTTAATTAGCAGACCCTCAAGCTATCTGTATAAATCCTCAAGTCTTTCAGAATTCTTGCCTTTATTGGTATTTCTTCATCTTTTGTCAATATGGCATGCCAAAATTGATGAAAAAATCTTGTCTTTCTGGCACTGTTTTTTCTCTTGGCCAGTCCTGTTTCAGTTCCCAGCTTTCTGCATGTATTTTCTGTTTATTCTTGCACAGGTCACTTCATTTTGGGAAGGGAGGGCGTAAATTCTTCAGTTTCCCTTGCTTTAAAAAGGAGGGCATTTCTTTTCTGTGATGTTTAAATTTGATCATAAGGAGTAGTAGGGCTTTCAGACGGACTGTGTGTTTGCTGTATGAAGAATTGTATTAAGATATTTCATTGTCAGCTATGTGGGGTAACAGCTCTCTCAGTATCTGTTTCTGTGTATGATAGCATGAGGCCCTTATTATTAGACTCTGTTAATAACATGTTTATATTACAGTTATTTAATATACTCAGCTATTTCAAAAACACACTAATGTGCCTGTTTCATATCCTCTGCAGAAATAAGAATTTGTGGAAACTCTTACTATACTTTGATTTCAAAGTGAAGGATTTTCAAGTACAATTTGAGATAAAATGGCAGAAAACAGTGGCTGTTCTTCCTATCTTTACAACTCACAGAAATGGCTGCTGTATACCACTGGTTACCTCCTATGCTGATAAGTCTCTTTTTTTAAATAATCATCAAGAGCAACAAAACATTACATGCACAAGAGAAAATTACAGGTGGAGTGGATAACTTTCTAGGAAATGTAGGTCCTTGCTGTCCAGTGTTTTGCTAAAAGCTTGTTGTGACTATCTGAGCTACATGTGATAATTTACAAATTGGCAAACTTATCATCCCTGGAATCCAGAGGCGGTCCAGGCCAGCTGATGGTAATATTCATTGACTGCGGCCCGATTTTTTTTAAATCTAAAGGTTACTTATCACTGGTCTCTTGTACAAAAGTAGTTGTGCTGCTTTTTCTAACTTTACTGATTTTTTTTTTTTATTCATGGTAATGCTACCCATTTAGGTTTTTTGCAAAAAAGCATGCATAGTATAGTAAGACTAAAAATGAAATGTTCAAATAAACTTAGTAGTTCAAAATGCAAATTATTGCATTACCTTTTTTCCCCCGTATTAGCTTTTAGATATGTTAGTACATTGCGTATTCTTAGATTCCTTCCAGTAATGAATATCCCACTAATTTGTAATTTATTAAAATGTAACAAACTACATTCTGGAATAATTCCTGAAGTGTCTGTAGGCACTTGATGTTTCTCCCCCTTCTCCCTCATTCTTATTTTCACATGTAATGCTTCCAGGTAAGGGCTCTCACACATCATTTGCAAAGTCTTGGTAGTGTTCAATGAGGGACAGGGACTGTGAGCGTAAAAGCCACGTACCAAAATAGAGTTGTAGCACAAAGTATGTCTTTGTATCTTGTTCTAGACATTTAGAAGTAGGGCTGCAGTTTGGTTGCATACCAAAGCTTGTCCAGGTCACGCTTTAGGACAGCCTATAGCCTAGTCTAAAGATCAAGTGCAGATGAGAGAATATTCTTATTGCTGGAGAATTTGGCTCACGAGGAGAGAGTATTGATGTCATCTTCTGCTACGTAAAATCTACTCCAAAGTGTTAAGTCTCAGCCTTAATTTTCATTAAATATTTTTGTGGTTGGGTTGATGTCTCAATTTGATTTTGAGCCAGAGAGAAAGTTTGTATATCCTGCAAGGATGCATTCATTATCCCACCACTTCCTCTGCAATACTCTAGTGTCCCAAGAAATAGAGACCAGGTGGAGAGCTTGATGGAGTTGGCTTCTTCCATTATGTTCCTAATGAGGCTGGAGGTGTGGTCAGCAGGCCGACAAGGGAGTTTTGCAGTCCATCAGCAAAATGCTCTTCGAAGATGGTTCTGAGAGATCTATGACTGGACTTACACAGGTTATAACAGTCACCAAGCACTTTGAATACAGAGCTGGAAGGAACCTGTGTTGCGCGCTGGAATCCCAACTAGGCTTCATGCCATGGAAACGCAAAACAAAAGGAAGGTTAAAACTGAAGTCAGCTGCAAGCAACTGGTGGATACAAACCATGACTCGGAGAGCAATGAGGATATGTACTATGACAAGGAATTAGCGAAGCTTGACTGCCTTGATTGCGAGCAAGTACTATATAGTAAAGGAACTTTTAACATGATCAAAACAGAAGAAGAAAAGGGTCATGTGCAACTGAATTGTATTTGGCTTTTGATTTTCCTTTGGTGCTGCTCTTGTAAACTTGCGAAGTGCTATTAGTGCTAAGAGGAGGAACATAATCTGTGAAAATTTTTTATTTAGTCATTTTTGCTAAGGTAGTATGGCATCACGTAATCACAAAATAATTTTCAACATGTAGAGACATATGCAAAAGCATGGGACTACTTTTTTGTTGTTATGAATGCAAAAACAGAGGATAGATTGCTCTGATTTTGTCCTTGGATTTTTTCTGAAACTTCTTGTCCCCACCTCAGAAAGTGAAGACAATTTACAAGGCTGTAAAAGTGAGAATTTGCACCATGAACTAGAAATAAAATGCCAAAACTGGTGCATGTACATGGGCTACTTCTGATATACAGCTGTTTGTATGTGTTTGTGAATACAGGTGAACAGTTACATACCTTTGATTTCTGAAGTTCTATCTCTACAGTCTAATCCAATGCATTTTAACAATAGTTGTTGTGTATGTTTGCACTATACATTGTTTAAGCGACCTATGTTGGATTAAGGTGGCCTGAAACAGTTAGTGAAAAAGCTTGCTTGGTTCAGCGAACAAATGCTATTGAAGGGAGGCTTTATTCAATTAATTTGGCTCGGTTATAGGACAGTTAGTCAAGCTGATTTAATACTTTCTGAGTCTTGGTTTCCCAAAGCGATACGTTTGCAGACATTAGGTTTCTTGTTCTGATTTCCCAGAGAACTGAGAAAGATTTTGTTTCTTTGTTATTGTTGGGGGTTTGTTGTTTGTTTATTTTTAATCAAGCACATCTTTTTTTCCCCAAGTGGTGTATGAGGTTACAAGCAGAGATGGAAATAATTACATCAGTAATTCCATCTACAGGTGTAGATGGTCCATAGGTGTAGACACTGCTGATTTGTCCTTGCTTTGTAGAGGAATTGTGGGTTTGCCTTGCATAGTTGTTTAATACCTAGTCATTTTAATTAGAGTACCTTTTGTAATGTATGTGAAAGACACCGTAACAGGGAAGTAGCTGTGGGTTGGGGTGCATGCTCTACAACCTTGGCACTACTGTCCGTACCAACATGGAGAGGTATTTCGGTAAGACTAGCCTCATCAACCTAAGTTTGCATGACAGCCCATGGTAAACTTTCTCCTGTAATAATGTGACCTTCCTTTTTCAACATACCATTGTATTTTTGGTATCTGCTGCTGTGGTATACTACAGGGAATAGTGAAGATTTGAGTAATTTTCCTCTGACTTTCTTTTAATGCTCTTAGACAGAGATTACTGAATCTGGTGGTTTTGGTTATCTTTTTTTTCCTGTTGTTCTTCCAGCTTCTCCTCCTTATAATCTGTTCCTGGTCTTTCTTAATGTGTCAGGCATGTTAATCCGCATTTCTAATGAAAGTGTTGTAATAAGGCCTGCAGCCTCAAGGATCACTAACGCTTTGCAGCTGGCTTCTACTCCTACTTTATTCTCTGCCCTTCCTGCTGCCCCCAGTCTCTTCAGGCTTCTGCCACTGTCTCTTATGTCCCCCTCTGTTGCTGGCTGGGCAGCTCTAGCAGTGTATTGGCCTTGAAGAGAGTGTATAAACTTGGTGCATCCTTACAAGCTGATGAAAGGGCACTGTGGATGGAGGTACAGAAGAGGCAGGTTGTTGCACAGTTGCATATAAGTAACCTTTCATGTTTGCTACCATCAGTGTTGGGGATTGACCACGCGCCTTGAATCAGTAACTTTTCACAAGAATTCTTGAGCTGGGAATAGGTGGGGTTTATTACTTGCTTTTGTAGTGTGGATAGCAAGACCATCCCTGTTAACATACGGTTCACCCATAGCTCTTGTGGTGGTGGTGCATTCCTTGATGATTTGTCGTAGTAAGTTCCTCTGCTGCTACACACAATGTAAATTAATTTCAACAAAATCAGAGTGGTTTTTGAAAGCAGTTTCCTTCCCTGCACTAACTTCCAATGTGAAGCACTCTTAATAAAGGGTTAAAAAACCCCACATCCCTCTGTCCAAGGTGAGTCTATGCATTTATGTGTGACTTCCTTTTCAACTATTTACTTAATTTGCTCACATGCCATTTCTAAAAGGTCAGTTAAGCAGTTTAAACCAAGTCAGTTGGGCAATGCGATTTGCAAGAGGTAGCTGAACAGTTTCTGCTCTCTATATAGAGGATTATCAGGGTTGATGCTGACTTTATAACCACTGAGCTTAAGAGCCTGTTTTGAGTATTTCCAGCACTGAAACTTTGAGCTTGTGCTTTTAATGTGATCTTTGGGATCTGACCAACTACAGAAATACTGTTACCTATGTTGAGATGCTAGAAATGCCCTGAATTTGCAGCCAGTGCTATGTAGCAACTCCTTAATAAAAAGAAAAGCAAGAGTGTTACCATCTTCAGTACTGAAAAAAAACCCTCTTGCTAAATGTAATTCTCATAATCCACTAAATATATGGCAAAAGTTACATTTTGTAGGGTGTTTCATATACAGGCAGGGGAGTGCTTCGGTTTCCTGTTCCTATTAATTTTGTCATGTAACACATATCCCCTTAGTTTTTTTCTAGTGTTTCTACTGATTTCTCTTTCACAGTTCTTAGTCATTATGCACCCAGAGGTTGCCCCTTTTTTGTTGCTTGCTGTTTAATGTAGAGGACTGGAAAAAGGGACCTGTAATGCAGTTACATAAAATTAATGTATTCTTCTTTGTCCTAGTAGAAGAAACATAGAATCAATAGGTAACAACTCCTAATTTTTCTCTTAATGCACCATGTAGTGCAACCTCATTTATTCTTGCTGAGACCTAAGGTCCTGTGCACATAATTGATCATTTGCCCCATACATTTTAAGGGCCTGTGAAATGTTGCTGGTAGTTTTGGTTTTGTCCATCTGGTTCAGTTAGAACAGCGTAACTCAGCACAGCTAGGCTGGAAATCATAGACAGCGCTCTACTGTAAACCAGTGTACATCCCTTCCAGTCAATAGTGATTTCCCTTTAGACATAACCAGTTCAGTAAGGGCCCTTGACTGAAATAGTACATTGACTTCAGGTGTATCCACCGCAAAATCTGTTACGGAAAACTTCCTCTCACAGTTTCTAATGGATTTCTTTTAGAAGTCACGCCTGCGTAAATGAGGACGAACTTCAGTCACCTCAGCAGCATGTCGCTTCTGAGAGATTGGAGTTGACTATCTGCCTGCATGACTTGGACCATTAATATTATGAAGCTTCTTTTTTCTTTAGGAATATTTTTGTGCAGGGTTTAAACAATTCCCAAATCTGAATGTAACACAGATTTAGTTTTGATTTCAGACTACAAAATTTACAAGAACTTTAATTACATGATATGCAATATAAGATAATTTACAAGACTTTGCTTCCATGATATGCAATTTAAAATAACAACCTACATCTTTTCCCAAAAGTAAGTAAGTACAGTAAGTCTAGGGATTTTTTATTTTAATTATTGTTTCAATATGATTGAGAAGTAAGGAAACATTGCCAGTAGTGCAAGCTTTGTAGGAAAAGATGTGGTATGTTCAATGAGGTAGACAATTAAGTGTATTTTGACTTTGTATTCATGTGATCCATAAAAGATGTTCAGTTTCCTCATTATTATTTTTCCTTTACCTTTGCTACCTCAGTGATGGTATATGCAGGCAGAAAATACTGCTTCAGTAAAGTTTGGGCTTAGTTATTTCTCATCCCAAATGTCTAACAAACTTGCTGGGGGGTTTGTGCATGTGTTGTGATGAAAAGACTTACAGTTTTGTAGCAAATTATTATGATGGGGAAAGTAAAGAACTACAGCACAGAGGTATTCCATCCACATTTCTTGAAAATAGTTTCTTGGCAAAAATTGTAATAATGTAGGAGCCCATTAACTGTGAACAATTTTTGATTTGTAACAGCAGTAATTGTATGCATACTGCTTGTCAATGCATGTTCTCACACATGGTATAAAACTAAAATGTTGCTATCCAAAGAGTTCCTCATTTTTGCTGATGTCCTCATTTTGTTTGAGACATTGTTTATTGGGGCAGCGTGTAGGGCACAGTGAAACTTTCACGATGAAACCCGAAACTGGATGAAACAAACCTGAAGGTTGGATCAAGTTCACAAGAACATTTGCTGAGATTTGTAAGTCTGGGTTGAATTTGCAGCCAATCTGTGCTCACTTACTGTGCATTGAAAGAACCACAAGAAATGTATTGGTTTCATATGGTTTCAGCCTTCAGTCATTTCACACTACTGGTGACTTCAGTAAAAGCTGGACATTCCTTGCTCAAACTCCAGTCAAAGTGGACTGAGGCCTGTGTAAAGTAATTTAAAAAGTCAAGTGTAAATGGTTTGACAGTATCATCGGGTAGGAAAGAAACTGAAAGCAAGAGACTCCCAAAAGCATGAAGAGGAAAGGCAGGCGTAGGCACGATCTCCCATCACACTTGAGAAGCTCCCACTTGGTCATTATTGGGCTGACAAGTGTCATGCATGCAAGGTGGGGTTTCTGTTGACAGGGAAAGAGATGCCAGGGAAAGACTGATGAGCAAAAGTGAGGATAGCTTCCCCTTGTGGGTACAAGCATAGGAGTTTTGTGGAGGATTTCTTCTAGTCAGGGGAAAAAGAGGGAGGAATTTTAATTGCGGGATATGAGTATTTGCAGGGAATAAAGGACTGGATCATCTGAGTTACAGGATGACTGAAACATACCAAGAAAGGAGAATTCAAGGGAGGGGATACAGAAACTGAGTTGTGTGATGGGTGGGAGCCAGTATCTCATTTTGGCAGTTAGAGAAGGGAGGTGCTAAATTTCTCATTGAAGGATTATTTCTGGATCCTGATGAGTAGTTGTAAAAGGAAAGCTTTCTGTTTTGAATTGTCCCTAGTAAAATAATCCTCTAACTGCTAGGAGAGCTTTGTTTCCTTATCCTCGGAAGATACTTGCTTATATTGGTGCTTGTAGCTCTGCTCAAACCAATTCTTTTTGAATATCTAGGACTTGGTATCACTCTTTTTAGGTAATGCTGCTGACAAATAGTTCCCTTTTTATTTCTCTGTCAACAATGGTGAAATCAAATTAGCTAGCACTTGAAGCTGCTGAACTTTGGTTTTAGTTCCAAAGTATGTGGAAATGTATTTGGCAAAAGAAAATTCAATAATAAATAAAAAGTGATCTCACAAAACATATGTAGGAAGCCTGTTTCTGGGAACCCACCATACTTCATGCCGATCAGAGTTGTGGAACCTGCTGGCCATTTTTTACGAAGCTTAACAGTAGAGTAGGGGTCTTAAAAGTTAGATAAATTTAATTTAATGTTCATCTAATAAGTTATTGGCTGGGCAAGAAAGACCCAAATGAATACTCTGGGTGCAGAGGGAAAGGACTCAGCTGCTAAATGCTGTCTGGCAGCTCTGAAGTAGCCTTGGCACATAAGAGTTTAGAGAAGGCAGGCTTCCATTATTTTTGCTCGTCATAGGCAATTTGTGTTCTGTCCGTATCATCTAATGGGAAACTCTCTATGGCCTTCCGTTTGGCACTGT
The DNA here is from genome assembly GCF_000687285.1 of Phaethon lepturus. Taxonomy (NCBI): domain Eukaryota; kingdom Metazoa; phylum Chordata; class Aves; order Phaethontiformes; family Phaethontidae; genus Phaethon; species Phaethon lepturus. Next base: position 34,808 of record NW_010532197.1, on the reverse strand, counting down.
TAACATTTCTCACAGTGCTTCTGAGAACTACTGGTTAGTCCTTGGGGAGTTCCTTAAACATCTATGAGAAATTAAGTGCTGTAATGCTGGCTTTGTATCAGTGGGAGTTGTAAAGAACAGCGTAAGTTAGAAACAGTTCTAGGAGGAACTTACTATAAGAATAATCACCCAGATATCCAAGAAACCTCCCAAATTAAATCTTCCAGCTATGTCTCTTTGGCATCTGTCTTCCTGAAGACATTGTGCGCTGCAGACAGTCTATGGAGCTGAAATTGTGACGGGGATCTCGTGGTAGCCATGACAGAGAACAGTATCTGAAGGGACAAATGCTGTTGGTCTTGAACAGTGGTCTTCAGATGGGTCTGTGTGCTTATTTCATTTGTAGCCAAAAGTTTTCGGCTAACAAGTAGTCCACAGTATCTGAACTATAACCCCAGTTTTCAAGTGACAGATGCTGAAGACTTGGCTAGATAATTATATTAACATTTACTTTTGGGTATCAAGCCTAAAAACAGTACAGAAAGAGGGCATACTGATAAGCCTTATACATGAGAGCAACAGTTCACATAAAGTAGCATTTTCATGATCAGGTCTGTGATACAGCTTTGAAGCAAACAAAACTGGATAATCCCTGAGGAGCAATTCAGCCAAAGCGGCTCAGAGCTGTAAGAACTGGCCACCGTTAGCCTTGTGGCTTTTGATGTCTCACTGTGTATTTGTACTCTTGTCTTTTTCCCTCCTGATTTCCTGTGAAAATGAAATTAATGCAACTCAGACCATGCCTCTGTTGTGTTTCTTTCCCCTGAATAACTTTAGAGCATTTCTAGTTCTCAGTGCATTGAAACAATAGGGACGGAGCTGATGACTTAGATTTGGTTTGGTGAGATGCTATGTTATTTAAGTAGTATCATGTAGGTTAAGAGGTGGTGACAGGATATCAAAGACTCACTGCTATGAGGAGGAGCATAGGATCTCACCAGGTAGGAAAGAAGACTGAAAGGAGAAGAGAGTGGGATGTACAAAGTCTCTTTACCCCCGTTCATGCATTATAACTTTGTATTTTTCAAACACTGCTAGGTGAGCTGCAGAGGAAGGGAAGTGTTTTGCATGAAATCTCTTCTGTTGTACCTCTTTTGTTGAAGATTGTTTCAATCACTGTTACCAAAGAGAAAATTACTGACAGTAGCCATGTTAAGATGAATGCACACTTTCGATTCTTCTGTTTATCTGATGTGGGGATGAAATGGGAAATGTTTTCTATGGAAATTGGAGGATGAGTATAATAAATATTCCCAATAGCATGTAAAATACCTAAACGTATTTTTCCTCAACTACTGTCTCTGTTAATATAGCAGAAGTTACCAACTGCTCTTTCCTTGCATCATTTGATTTTGGGGAAAGCCATTAGCAAAGGTATGAAGCTGTGAGTCAAGATGCGCAGGTTCTGTTCCCCATTCCATCAGTTACCTGCTTCGCAATCTGAGGCAAGTAATTTTTCTGCCCCTGTGTCAGTTCCTAATCTGTCTGATGCTTTGGCTGACTGTTGACGGATCCCTCCATGCCTATGATAAAAAGTACTTTATATCAGACAGGTGGTGTTGTCAACTGCATCTCTCTAGTTGGTGCCTATTCCTGCAGCATATTGAGAATTACAGTTAATAAGCTAATCAAATAGAAGTATGTTAATTTAATTTCAGTGAAACAGATGTTACTTTAAATTCCATAATACGTAACATAGAGATTAATTTTTCAAGACTGGGCAAGATGGGCAACTTAATATAAATTAAATGCAGAAATTTCCACTAAGATAAGTGGAGACTCAGCTGTGGTTTATAAAGGTTTTGTTAGTTTTTCTGCCTTCAACTGTTTATTTTCCTACACATTTCTTCTGCTTTTGTAGTCTGGTTTAAACAAGAAACAAAACTATCAAGGTGTTCTGTCAAGGATTGCTTTCTAGTAAAAGCCTGGACAGAAAAACGCAGTACCGACAGCTGTGTGAAAATGTATATGCTGGGAGACTTCTGTCAAACTTCAAATTCTTTGTGTTTGGCATTCATATAATAGCTTGGATCTCTTGGCTCCCTGAACTTGCCATTTGTCAGAAAATGAGCGTTTGTGAACTTGAATGTAGGGCATGTATACAATAAAACTGAAATTAGGCTATGTAAGCTTTGAAAATTATATTCCAAGAAAATACCAGAATTAGTTTGTAATCTATTCACATCTTTTCAGTTCTTTTTTTTTAATGGTGATTGGTAAAAAGCCCACACCTCAAAATATCAATGTCCACACTTAATGTATTTTCCTTAGTTCTATGGAATTACTGAGCTTGAAATCCTACTGACAGGAGAACATTTTAGTCCAGATGGCCTCGGTTTTGTGTAATTTACCTTTTAATGTACGGCTTGCCAGCTGGGACAACTTTGCTTTGGGTGATATTTGCATAGCCATCAGATATTTGTTACATGCCTGGAAAGAAAAGTGGGAGCAAGTTCTGGCTTATGCTAATACTTTGCTATCACCACATGCTACCACTACAGCAGCAAAAAAGAATTACGCTTTCCATTTGTTCTCGGCAGTTAAATTATGAGCCTCTGCCTTATAAAGATCAGCTATTTTTCTGTGAGCTCTTTAGTACTGATGAAGCAAGCAGTGCTTTAATCGTGAAATTGTTTCACCTTGTTAAAATACCGCCGTTCCTGTTGAACAAATTAAGTTATAAAATACTGAATACGTGTACCAGGCATTTCCAAACTTCAAATAAATTTTCAGACAAAACAAACTAAAACATTATGGGAATTCACTTTTTAATGCTTGTTTTTATTCTAGTTCTATTTTTGCTACAGTAGTTTTAAAAGATTAGACATTACTGGTTCTAAAATAGTGCCACGCTATTCTTGTAAATGTCCCAATAACAACAATAATTAATATCCCCACATTTGCATTTTAAACCATTCCATTTCCCTAGTCATCTATTACTTGGATGTAAAAAATCATTTCTAGTCAAAACTTGGCACAAAATACTTGAATTCCATACTTTTTACCAGATGTAAAAATAAAAGTGAACAAATTAATCTCCCCCCGCCATTAAAGGGCTCAATAAAATGAGTTAAATTTTGTCCTTGTTTGATAAATTGTTTTCATTTTTGAAAGTTCAGAATAGCTCTGATTTTTTTTTTTTTTTAATTTTTTTTTTTTCTTCCCAAAAAGGGGGAGAAAAGCATGAAGAGGGGAGGTAGAGAGGAGGGGGGATCTGCCTCACAATTGTTAATAACATGAAAACTGCTGCCTTCCAGTATACCAAACTGCCTCAGCTCCTTGGTGATTTCAGAGGAACACTTGCTTTGTAAAGCAGGGCACTGGAGGAAGACAGTCACCATCTCCATTTGGCCACCACTTAGATGGCTTTGGTCACAGGCTGTGGTAGGGTGCTGATCACATCCGTCTTGAAATACTTCCGAGTGGTTAATTCAGACCAAGAGCCTTGTCAGAGCTATAGTTGCTTCAGAGGTATGTGTGTCCTTGCCTTCCCTGAGAAAGATTATCAATGTTTTTTCACCTACATCCGTTTCTTATGAAGACCCTGTTTTGCCCAAACCAAAACTTACTACAAAAGCCTGTAGTTTCCTATTGAACCTTCTGGAAGGAAACTTCTTGAGCCCAGGGTGACATTTCTGAATATTAAGAGAGAGAGACCCATTGAATGATGGATTTAAAATTATACTTTATGAGGTGCAAGTGTTATTCTGTTTTCACTGTTCTAATTTTAGTTTTCATTGGAGGAAGAAGTTGAGAAATTTTGAGAATCTTCAGGAAATGGCAGAAGCATCTCCTGCTTTGGGTTAGTGGCCACACAAAGCCCACCAGTGTGCCAGCCAGAGCCCTACCGTCTGACACTGGGGAGTGGGTGGGTGGTTGTTTCATACAGAGCTGAGGGGCGATTTTCCTGCTGGATTGGTAAGTCTGTTGTAATAGTACTGGTTTTATGCTAATGAGTCATCTCTATTTAGTTAGAAAAACTTTTTCTTCAAGCCTTCGTGTTCATGAACTACAGTTCATGCAAATATCCCAGCTGCATCATGTCTCCCATCAGGAGAATTGCACGGTTGTGGCAGACTTCTGTCCAGAAGTGTTAGCTTGCTTAAGGTGTAGGTGTGGAAGTTGCATATAACTCAGGTACACTATTTTCTCTTCAATTAACATGCGTTGCCACCACCAGAGGAGTCTTAAGACAAACAGTGGCATGTAATGACCAGACCAAGTTTGAAGCCTGCTCTCAATTGGTGATGTTGTTACCAGCACAGATTTTTGTGCTTTGTTCCAAATTGAGTTGAGGTTTCAGGTCTGTCTTTGAAAGTGCTGTTTTTTGAAAGCCATAAATGTGTGGATGTACCCTAATGCATCTGCAGAAGAAGGAGCAGGGAAGGAAGGAAACAGTGTCAACCTGTATTGCTGGAAGCACATTGCCTCCATGAAGTGCAAGGTGCTCTGCCGTTCAAGTCCCTACTACTTGCCTTGACAGAAGAGAAGATGCTCACCTTCAGTGGCTGTTTGACTTCATGCCTTGCATGAAAGAGGCCACAGGTCTACTAAGGCTGTGTTACATTGACACAGTCTTGGCAAGCGTAAAACACTCATTAAAGTGCATGAGGAATTAGGCTGATACTGAGCCTGAAGAAGAGGAAAAAAACCAACCCCAACCCACTGTTGCCCTAAATATGTAAATATTGGCATATAGGAATAGACATATAAAATGTACCTCAAAAATGAGAGTACTTTGAAAGGCAATGCCCTGTCAGAATGACAAAACAACAGGCATGTTTTGTAATTTGAAACTCAGGATTCCTTCCCATTTCTGTCTCTAGTGGTTAGAGTTCTTCACTCTTGCTAGATTACAAGTCCACAGGGACTTTTAAAACTACTTATTCAGACTTTACTGTTTTGGATGTACAAGAGTTAGTTGCATTAAGCTGTAGCTTGGAAAAAAAACTGAAACCATTTTTATAGCATTTTTAAAATAACTTTATTGAAGGATAGCATAGAAGATCACAGTTTCTCTATTTTTACAGCTCTGCTTTGAAAAGATAATAAAGCTACTACACAAGACATGTATTGGGCTGGTGAATGTGTCTCTGTGTTACATACTCTGAAACTTTCTTTATATTGGAATGAATGAAAATGTCACATAATGAAACCGCAGAGGAAGGGTACAGTGCTAAGAAAATAATATACACTAGTCTCTCACTAGGTAACATTTTACATGTAGCAAAGTGGGCTAAACATTTTTTGCCTTCCATATGGGGATCTTAAAGTACTTAACATCAAAGAGGAGCTCTGTTTTGATAGAGTAATTGATAGAGCCTGGATAATCCTATTACACAGACCTTAGCAGGAAGCTGGGGCTCTTGACATACTGAAGAATACAATGGAAGTTTTAAAGTAGTTTTTCAAGGACTATTCTTTAATCACAAATCTGCATTTCAGAATGAGTTTTAATAGTTTGGTTTTAAGATGACATCCATTGTTGACTAAATAAATGTTGTTATTGGGAGGGAGATGCTAAGACAATCTCTTTTTCCTCTAGGGAGGGAGGGATATCTGTTCTCTTTAGACACTGAATAGTTTAGGTTGGAAAGGATCCGAAAAGATTTTGTAGTCCAGCCCCTCGTCCCAAGAAGGGTTAACCTCAAAGCTAGATGAGGTTGATCTGGATCTTATCTCTTTGGTCAGCCTTTTCAGTGCCAAGATGCTCATATGAAATCTTTTTTCTTTATATAAAATTGAAACTTTCTATGCCTAAACTTCCCTCTGTTGACTTTTGCCCTTTTGATGTGCACACACCTGTGAGGAGAGCCTGGTTCAACCTCCTAGCTAGATAAAACCAGCCAGCTTGCTCAGCTTCTTCACATCTTGCATGGTCCAGCCTCAGCCATCTTAGTGCTTCTCTGCTGAACTGGCTTCCATTTATCACTTTTCCTCTTCGTTGGGGTTGCAGAAGTGGATATACTCTTCCAGGTCTGTCCTAGCTATCCCCCTACGTAGAGGGGAGTAATGGCTTCACTCAACCTGCTGGCTGCCATGGTACTAAATGCGACACAGGCCATGACTAGCCTTCGTTGCTGCCATGATGCACTGCTGGCTCATTTTCTGTTCCTTGACTGCAAAAATCCCCAGGTGCTTTCCTGAAGAGCTGCTGTTCACCCAGTTAGTCCACAGCCTGTACCTCAGGATAGGGCTTTTCTGTCTCAGATACAAGGCTTTGCAGTCGTTTTGCTACCTGAGAAACCTGTTTGGGATCAGTGAGAGGAACAGTCTCTTCTAGAAGTAAAGCATGTCCTTTAGTGGAAGCCAAGGTTAGGACTGTGTGAGAGTGCTTGACAGAGATTTATTAAAAATACCCGAGCTCTGGCGCTGCTGCAGAGGAACACCACCAGCTGTGGCTTTTTCCAGATCTCCAGGGAAATGCTGCAGACAACAGAACATTACAAAAGGAAAGCTGTGGCTTTATAAGCAGTCAGTGGGAGAAATTCGATGCTCTCCTGTCATTCTCAAGATGATGTCCTGTACTTAGCAGCCATAAAGACTGTGTGTGAGAGCTGGAGATTGCTGCTGCAGGGCTGTGGTTATTTGAAAGGAGGCAAATGCTGTCACTTGCCCAGGGTTAAGATGCTTCTCTTCTATCACCAGTTCTTTGCTAGGAGGTAGCATTTCCTAAGACCTTACTTACTGCAATGATCTGTAGTAGCAGTGCTGTACTAAAAAAAAAAAAAAAAAAAAAAAAAGCCCACACGCTTAGACAGGTATTGATGACTAGTCGTCTGTTGTACATATGTGGCTGGCTGTTAAACGCCAGAAGTTGGAGTATCAGTCACCAAATACTCTGTTGCTGACTGACCCAAGTTCAGTTGAGGAATTTTTCTTTGGGTAGTGTGCCTCAGAGTTTGCTATAAGAACAGCTCAGGTAACCTAGTCAGCTTATGTCTTCAGTAAAATTTGTCTCAATTACAGATACAACCACTAAGTATTTTAGTAAGTATATCACTAATACTTTAAAAAAACCCAAAGGATTAAGGACCATATGTTTTCCCAGGCATGTGAACTTAACAAATGCAGCATTTTGCTATAAAACCTCTTCTCTGTTTTAATTTTCTTTTTTGGTATGTAGCCACTCCATCCCTTGGCAGAAGCGTGATCCTATACAGCAGATCTATAGGCTACAGGCAAGGGTGTGTGGTCTTACAGCAGCATGGGAGGAGTTGGGTCAAAGGCAAATTTTTATATATGCACTGTGCTACCAAGGGGAGAGGAAGTAGTAAACCAGAAAGGACTGCCTTCCTTCAATGCTGGTTCTTTTGGTTTCCCCTTCTGCAGCTGAGGAATCCCCCTCCCTTCTCTGCTTCTCATGTAAGAGCACAGATGCAGTATTAGAGAGCCAATGGAGCTGTGCTAATAGGGTTGAAGTCTAAATTAAGAACCCATCCTGTAGAGCCAACACTATAGACTTCATTGCCTGAGATGCATTATGTGGAATAGAAACCATGTTGGATGTATGCAGTATATTGTATATGAAAAATAAATCAAGCAGCAAAGGGAACAGCATGGTATTTTCTGGACAGATCTGTGCTTCTGGATGCCAAACATGGTTACAGTAATCTCCTATTTAATGAGTACAAACTGAAACCTGATTTGAGCGTAGCCTGACAGTAGAAGTATTTTAATTGACGCACAGATTCTTCTTTTTGCTGTGCATGGATGTGAATCGAGCATTTTCATTATTCATTTTGAATGTGTGTAAGCACAAGAGTAGTACGTTTACTCTGATCTTTGATGCTAAACTTCCAGATTGATATACTTTCAGTAAGAGTGTGAAAGATGCCTAGTTACTTGAACTTTTGAATTTCTTTTATACTGAATGTTTTTATACTATTTAGTATTCTTGGGTCAGCTATACTGGAGCGTATGAAAGTTCTATAGTATTACTACAGTAACTAGTTCAGCTTCCAGAGAATGGAGGAATTCTGGTTTTAAGTCAGAAGGCAAAATGGTGTGAATCTTCCTGTCCACCTTCATCTGTCTCAAGTGTAATCGTTGTGCTTGCACACCTCTAAAGCTACAGAAAACAGCTGGTAGTTCAGCAAAGGCGGCAATTAGACAACCATTAATGAACAATCAAGAACATTTTCTTTACAGGGAAAAGAGTACTTTTAAAGGGTGATCGCTAAAGGTTAAGTGCAGCCTGAGAGAAAATCGGGCCATGTAGAACTTGTGAAACACTTGATTTCAGTATTTGCTGTACTAATTTGATATACTATTGGCACAAAGATCGGTTCATTAAACTGAACTCACTTATGAAAGAAGAAATAATGGCATGCTGAAATATCTTCTTTCAAAGCTTTTTGTATTTTTTCCAAAGTTTTTGGAGTTACTTCATTCCATTTGCAGCTGGGATTGCAATCTCCTTGCTTCACTTCAGAGAATCATGGCGTCTGAACCAAATATTCCTCTCTGCTGTGAGACTGTTTCAGAGGACATGTTATTGGAAGAATATTACGCAACTTGATATAGACATTTGAATCTGTTCCATCTTCTTGATTTATAAACTGACACAATCTTCACAAGTTTTTCATATATAGTGAGATAGACTCGTTTCTCAGCATTTGGAATCATTTAACTGAGCAAAGAACTTAACCTATAAAATAGTGTGCAAGACTGGGCGGTATTTTAGTTTTGCTTCATGACAATACATACTGGTTGTCAGTTCATTATGGTCTTTAATCCTGTAGTTGCTGGTACTGTAAATGTTTTGTAGGCTCAAAATTGAACACTGAGAGAACAACCCAGACAGGGAACACAGCTGCTTTAATGAGAGCTACCTTGGACACAGTGACCGTCACAAATACGACTGTGGACAAAAATGTAGCAAAAGGCTTTTTTTATATGTCAGGGTTTTTTCTTAATCCCTCGTCTCGGGGGCTCTGAGCAACGTGATCTAGTTGAAGATGTCCCTGTTCATTCCAGGGGGGTTGGACTAGATGACCTTTAAAGGTACCTTCCAACCTAAGGATTCTATGATTCTGTGATCTCAGTTGAAGTAGTCAGTGTCTACCTTTTGGCTATCTTTTTTTTTCTCATGTGCTTCATCAGTTTCCTATCTGTCCTGTAAGCTTTCTTTTTCTGGTGCTTGCTTCTATTTATGGTAAAAAAAATATGTCATAGTTTACCACTTTCTCATTCACTTCGAAATCAGTCCAAAGAATTCATCAATCTTTTGCTTTCTCCAAGAAGATATGAATTTCATCCACTTCAGAGTAGCAATTGCATATTGGGAATTGATTGAACTGAACTTCTTTTTTTCCCTCTTATTTGTCTCTTCTCCATGGTGCACACACCTCTTTTGCAGGAGCTGATGACATGGGAGTGGCAGTTGTCAGAGTTACATAAGAATGAGTATCTTTCCGAAATGCAACACATCATTATAGCTTAATTCTTTCTCATACTGTTTAAACAGCCATATCCTTGGTAACAAGACTGTAGAGTTGTAGCTCTGTGGACTCTGCAGATATCTCATTGCGTGCAATTGAGGAAATCCTAAGTAATTTTAGTGGCCAAGTTGTGCTTTCAGAAATAAACTGTATTACAAAGCAAATATGCTTCAGCTTCTTAAATAACAGGGTTTTGACTGATACTGCATCCTGTGGAGCCTGATGCTTTTATCAACTGCAGCCAGCCAGAAGGTAGCTGGAATAGAGTGACTAGTGCCAAAATCAGAGCAGACTTTTCCAATTTTAAATCTCTAGTGCAACATCTGGGGGGGTGTTGTGAACTTCTTGGATGATACTCTGGTGTAGGGGTCCCTGGAAAGCTCTGAGGGAGCAGGAAGTTGGGACTGTGCTGAAGAGTTTTGAACTTGTTTTTCTCTCTACCCTGCTTATTAGCCTTATACATATATAACTTTTTAATGAAGGCACTGTAAGATACCGTGAGTTTGCAGGATGGTTCTGGAGACTGAGGTGTATTTATCTACAAAATACGTGTATGCACAGGCAGAAGCATTTTGCAGAATCTTAATCCTGTTCGATAATCTTTGTGGATGAAGGAGTTGCTCGGTTTTCATGCTTTAATTACTTGCCTGTGTTCTTTTTGTCTGCCTCAGTAAGGTAACAAGGATGGATGTCCTGGAGTCTGAATCCTGTTCTCACCTGAAGGGTTTTTGTTCTGATTCAGGTTTACAGTATGGTGAGGCAACAAGAGGAAGGTCTGTGTGGTTTTGAACTGATTGATGCTCTTCTGCAGAGAGTATCTCAGTTTTGTAAGTTCTTGGAGCAGATCATTCTTTCCCAACACCTGTATTTTTTTTATATATATGTTTTAAAAGTATATAAATTATTTAATGAGTCTTTTTAAAAACAAATAACAGGCATCATACTGAAGAGGAAAAACAAATGATGGAAACTCTTCTCCTGTGAGTCAAAATTACATTGGTGTCCCCTTCTGATGTGAAATACACACCTAACTCTACTGGTTCAGATGACCTGTAGGGTCCATTAGAAGGAGAAGTCAATAAAATGCATCACAATTAACAGTCTCTTGTTGATCTCCCATGGACTGGAACTGTAGTGGAGAATTGTCTAGTAGTGGAAGTTTTGCCATGACTAGCTTTATCATTTTGTCAGTTCGCTAATAAAAGGTCACCAAGGGTACACAGCATCTGAGATTTACATATGGCAGATAAGAAAGAGTTCTGGGGAGCCTGCTTTGGAGAGGAGCCTGGGGGTTCGCTGCAGTTGACACCCATGCTGTGATTCCAGAATCGACAAGAAACGCTATTACTTAGCGGATCTGCCAAGATAATTAGGATTCAGGGTTGCATTTTTAATCTGACTTGAGTCAGATAATTTATTACAGCAGTACCAAGCTGTCAGGGTCACACAATAAATACTGATTATGGAAGAATAAAGATTAAGTGCGGCCTTGCAAAAAAAATAGGGCAAGTAATACTTAAGAAACATTTTATTTCAGTATTTACCATGCTAATTTCATGTAATATTGGCAAAAAGATCATGTCTCTAAAATAAGCTTATTTATGAAAGAAGATAATGCTATGCAGGAGTGCCTGTACTCAGTATCTGTTTAAATTTTAAATTTCATTCCTAATTGATTGCAAAGAAATATTAATTTTGAAAAGCTGATTTAGCGTGACTGTTCCATTCCTATCACCACCACAATAATGTGACATGATAAAGAGAGAAATACTCTGTCCTGAAGGCAGACCTAATTTGTTAGCATTAGTAAGACACTGCAGCTTTCATTTAGCACAGCCCTTGTTTTTGAGTCACACATGGACAGTTTATGGCACTTTCATTTAATTAAAGAAACCCATTTATTAAAATACGCAACTTCGATGTTTTTGAAAGCCATTTACAAACCAGTATGCTGAGGATTCCCATACTCACCTAGAGCTTCCTAAGGATACAAAATTAAATGAGAACATAGCATTTATGAACATAGTATGTTTTCTTGAAAAAAAGCTAGAGCAAAGAGTACTAATTAATGGATGGATGTTTATTCAAAAAGAAATTTCAAGAGATGCTGAAATGCAGTAGCTACCTATACAATATGGTTTCCCAGTTAGGCATCTCATACCTTTTTAGCAGTACAAAGCACCTTTATCAGCCATGTTTAAATGATGTGTGCTATTCGTCACATTGCTTTCCTTTTCTTCTCAAAGATCTTAACTTACTATTTCTCTCTGTAAGAACTCATTTGAATAAGTAGTTTATTATTACTGAAATGTCTACAACTTAATACTGTCAACTCTGCTCAGCTGAAAAAATGTGGTTCAAGATTAGCATTCTTGCATTTTAGAGTCCTTTTTGATTTGCTTTGCAGCATTGAATATTTCATGTAGAGTGGCTGATGTTTCTACTTTTCTATTGGCAGCATTTGTGGTTAACTCATTATTTTGGTTCTGGAAACAGAGTTTGTGATACTTTTTATAGTGATAGGACTCTAGTAATCATCTGCTTAAGGAGAGCGCTAATTACTGTGAAATTCCCTAAGGTAAAATTGAGAGAATGAAGCATGGATGAATGATACTTTAAAAAGCAGTGTGTTATAAAATCTTAGGAATATATACATTTTAAGGGTAACTGTAGGAAATATAAAACATGTTTAAGTATTATTTCAGTTCCAGAAAGTAAGTAGATAATTGTAAATTACTAAAAGTCTTTAATAACCTTTGAGCATAGATTGTCTTCTAAATGGGCATGTGTGACTACTTTTCTCAAGAGATACTCTGTGTTTATCCTAGGAGAGAGCAAGGGAGGTGTTTAAGTTACTGTGTGAGAACACAGCTTTTGGATCAAGAATCGCAGAACTCCTCAATATTGACTCTAAAGCATAGTTTCCCCTTGAAGTCATGAAAATGATGAATTTTGGTAGATGCATCAATAACAAAGTATCTTGTTTGTGGAGAATAAAGCACTCGAATCTCTCTTTTTGTCACACAGGTCTCTCTCATGGCAGGTGCTTTCCAGGCCACTGACTCTTATGCTTTAGTCCTTAATCTTTTGAAATATCTTATTGTAACCAGTAAACAACTTAACCCTTTTGCGTTATTTGTGTGACTGCCAGGAAGGCATCCCTATTATTGTTGTTGATTATTATTATTATTATTGATTATTAAAGATTATTTGCCAGATAATGAAGTGACCTGCTACCCCACTTGACTAACAGGGAGCAGAACTGTGTATCACTGTAGTATTCAGCCTTTTGCTTGTAGGTACAACACACTGTGTATGAGACTCTAATGCTTGGGCCACAGGATATTAAAGCTAAAATGGAGGCCGACAGGAAGAGCAGAGCACTATGTTGACTGTAGCATGTAAATAGTTTGTTACTATTGGCATTGGGCAATGAGTGCTGAGGACCACTACCCTAAGACACAGCTTTTATGGACCCAACAGTGTACCCTGCCCAAGTCTGGGGTAGAGTTTTCAAATTAACATTGTTGATGTATTGTTAATTTTGTGTTAATAAGATAAACAAATTCTGGGAAGGTGTGAGGTTAAATTCAGCACAGTGAAAGAGCTGTGTTTGCAGGCAGGTTGGGAATCACATCCGCTCAGAGGGCATTATTTAGGAATTTGGTTTCGAATAGTTCCTTTCATAGTTGAAGTACAAGGGACAGTGGCTGGAGTTGTGCCTGGAATAAAACAGCAAAAAGAAGGGAGGCCACTACCTTGAAGCCTGGCAGTTCTGCACCCTGCAAAGCCTCTGGGCTGCTGTTTCCGAGGTGTGTCTCTGTCAGGTAAGGATAAGGGGTGGCAGGCAGAGAAGGGGTGCTGAGTGCCTGGGCAATAAAGAGAGCATACTAGGTTGGGCTTGCTTGATCTGTTTATCTTGATCTATCTCTGGGGCATCTCTTTAAAGAGCCCTCTCTCCCCATCCACACAGCTCCTAGTGCTGCTGTCTGCTCCGAGTGGCCCATAACTCAGGTGGCAGTGCATTAAGTACACCTACCTTGGCAGTGGTGTGGATAAATGCCCTCAATGACTTTGCTTTCTGCATACAGCCATCTTCTCTGCAAGAACTGTTTTTGACAATGGGAGGTTTTGCAGCTGACAAGCTGAGTGACACACATAACCTCTCTTGCAGCAGTACTGGCAGAAGATGTATCAACCTCCCTTTTCATAATGATTATCTGTTTATAATACAGCTCTTACATTAGCAGAACTCTCTAAAACTGGTTACATCATTCACATGCATGTTTGTCAGAAAGGTTGCTTGGTTTTGGTAGTGTCGTGTTAATTTACAGACAAGGAAGGAAAAAGGTCAGAGGAAGAGATAACATTTGTCTGTCTTCTGTAGTGGTCTCGCACTGATTAATTGATGAAGTCTTAAACTTACATGATACCATATGTTATGACAAATTAATTCCTTATAAAATAATAGGAGAATAAAATAAAAAGTGATTCGAGCATGCTTGTGTTCTTCACTAGGAACAGGCTTTAATCATATTACCGAACACTATTCAGTCGTCCCACAGTTTAGTGATTGATGTAAATGTGCAAGTCATAAAAGACCAAATGTGGTGTGTTGGAAGAGTTACTTCCAGTGGAAGTAAGGTGAGACCAATGCCGTTGCAGTGAGCATTGGCACTCAGTTGGGGTGGGGTGTAGGGCAGCGAGGTATAATGAAGGGAATTAAAGGCACGTGTAAGAAAAGGTTGAATCTCCTTTAGAGGCTAACCAAGGCTAGCAGAGAACAGCGTAGTTTTTATAAATGTTATATGAAGAATAATCAAGCAGAGAACTATCCGAAGTAAAGAATCATGTAGCTAGCAGAACAAATAGTTACAAATTCGTTCATGGATCTACTGAGGCTGCAAGCTGGAAGAAAGTTCTTCACTTTAAGAGTTGTAGTAACCTGGATACTTCAGTTACTTTAGAAAATAGAAATTCTACATCTGGGGGTACTTGTGTGCTCTGAAACTGCTCCAGTGCTGACTAGGCTAGATGATTTGTCACGATAGTTTAAAACGCTTTAAAAAATTCTCTTGCTCGTGATGTGTTTGAAATACAATATCACTTAATTTCAGAGTGGAAAAATTAGGAGTATAAATGTATTTAGCAGTTGAACCCACGCCCTTTGATTCATACAGTACTGTGAGCTGTATGGAAATCTAAATGTGAATAAATATGTATCAGGATTTGGTTAGCTAACACTCAAGCCATGAAGAAATACCGTGCTACAATTTTATAATGCATGTTACAGCTGTGTAAATATGAATAAGGAATCTGTAACATCTCGGGTGACTTTTTGCACTGATTTAGATGGGCCTTAGGTGGTGCTGTTGCATTTTTTGCTTTCGGCTGTTGCTGGTTTTAGAGCTTCAATCATTTTTACTCTGCTTTGCTTTCTAGATCATACTGGGAAACTAAGAATAGTTGGCTACACGAATATTTGTAAAATTTACCAAGGTGGAACACTAAAACGTAACCACTTGTAGGGTGCGTTTCATTTCCTAATTTGAAACACTTTAGCACCTTTATATAAGAACGAAGCAATACTGGACTATGCTCATAGCATAAGGCGTATCTTGTTCTACTTGTGTTATTTTGTCTTAACGGTGTATAAAAGTGAGTATAAAAATAAATTAAAGACACAAGATTGAGTAAAACCTCTCAGAAATTAAGCTCAACATGTGGGATTGATGCTGTAAGTTCACAAGTCTTTCAACTTTCCATATGGCTAATTAAAAAGAAAAAAGTGGCGGAATTTTAGAAAAGAAATGTGTATGTCACATTGGCAACTTGCAGAGTGCCTCCCCTGTTAAAGGACCTATGCACAAGTTTTACATCCAATTTCCTGCCCTTATCTTCCTTATGCCAGCTCACAGTGTGGTTCATTGGGAAACAGTTTGCTTTTTTTTTCCTTTTTCTTTTTTCACAACATAAAAAAATTCCCATGAAGGTTTTTTCCACTACAACTGCCTACCCTTTATGTTCTGCAGCCTGCCAAGCTTGCCAAAACTCAGCAGGTAGCCCACATGGTATGCATGTCTGTGTGAGAACGCTCCCCTGATGTGGACAAGATGTTGGTTGTAAAATGAAGCCAACATCTTGTCCACAAGTGTGCAAAAAAATATCCTCAATCTGGACAGACATGTTTTTGTAGGCTGAATGCATTGACTGTACTAGTGCAAAGACTAAACGTTTTAAAACCAGGGAAAAATAAATTATATTGTTACAGTACCAAAAATGCTATCAGTAGTACTAAGCTGCAGACATATTTGTTAATCTCAGGCCATTTGATTAGACTTTTACTGCCCCTGCATTTACAGTAATTCTTTTGGCATCTGTAACTTCAGGGGTTTTATCACTCCTATTTTAGCCTCTACAACCTGGGCAACTAATGTAACCCCAAGATTGTGGGCTAGCAAAGAACAATACAGGAATTGAGAGGTGCTGTCGGTTCAGTCTGCGGTTAGCCTAGATCTCCCTTCGAGGCGGATATTTTTGCTTTGTACCTATGTGCTGGGGGTTGCACACGAGGAGCGAGGGAAATAGTAATGTATACACAAGGAGGGATAGGAGTGACAGATAATCTTAAAACAGACTCCCTTACTCTACACTCTGGCATAAATGCTTGTGTCAAAGTTGGTTGCATAAGCAAAACAAAAACAAAAAAGCCCTGCAGGGTTATTCCCTGGAACTGTGTATGCCTCATATTTTCCAAACTAAAATTGTCAAAATGTTCTGATTTGTTTAAAACTTGGAAGTATTAAAGTTAGGCTTTCTTATTGGGAGCAAACCAAAAAATTGACACAAAACTTAAGGCTAAACTTCAGTGTTTTCTCTTATTTAGGCTGGAGTATGAGTAAAGGACAAAATTTGGTTTAGTTTTCACTCTGATCTTCTCAATTTAGGTTTGTGGTTTAAATTTTTTTAAGCGATCAGATTTTGAGTGCTTTTATGAGTTGAAGGTGTTCTGAATAGCCCAATTCTATCTAAAACTGTAGGTTTTCTCCAATCCATGTTACGGATTTTTCTACTTTTTATTTTTTCGCCGAAATTTAAAACCTCACACTATTACATTACACCTAAGGGTGCACATGGTGACTAAGTAAGTCTACACTTTAGCTCAAGACCACAACTCCTGCTGATCCACACAGCTCGCCTGCTGAGCCCATTATGATGGAAAACCAGGATTCACTCTTTGCTTTAAAGGACGTCTTTCCTGACAGTACATGCTTAGCTTCGTTGCTTCTGTTTCTCTCATCTGCCCTTCCAGTGTGTGCATTAGGGCTTGGGATGCCTGGACCCCAGAGCATTTCCTGCACTAGCGTGGGTGCTTTGCAGAGGTGACCTCAGAGCTGCAGTTCCTTCGTCTAGATTCACACTTGAAGTTAGTGGAATCTAGGGATGCTTAGCATACCTGGACATTGCCAGCAATAACGATCCATGGGACTTACTTCAGGCATTCCATTTGGGTTTTTGTTTTGATGCCTTTTTTCTTTTTTTAAAAAATACAAGTTCTTTGCTTTTTACCTGGCAAAGTACTTACTGCATATTCTCCATTTACTTGCATTATTGAGTAAAAGCACATGAAGGTGTAGGCTTTCTAAATGCATTTCCTTAGCATATGCACACATCTTTTTTTGTAGACATAATGGACGACAGCTTTGAAAGAACGTTTGGCTGTTTCAAATTTGCGAATTAATATCTAGTGAATGTTCGGGCATGTTCTTCCACACAATGCTTTTCATATCTAAGTCATCAAGGTACATGGTTGGTGTGTGTCTGGTTTAAATAGCTTCTGGTTTTGTCTTGATTAATTTTGGTTTGAAATTTCATGTTATACAAGGTTAAAAATTAAACTTTAGCACAGCTTTCTAATGGAAAGACAAGATTAGGTGGTTTGTTTTTTTTTTTTTTTTAAGAAAAGATAAAACCTTATACATGTTAGGGAATTTTCATATGAATAATTTATGTTCTATTTCAAGGCAAAATCAGAAGCTATTTCAGGAAGGTAATTTTTTTCATTCCTTTAAGAGACCTTTCTCGATGCACTAATGTGAATGAATATCCTGAAAAATGACTGGATACTACTGTGTTCAGTATGAAAGAAAAAAATGGTGTAAAACTCCTTGATTGTGCATGACATTGCCCAGTTTATGAGAACTTGCAACTAAAAAGTAATTATTTTTAAGTATGTAATTGTTTTTGGCAGGCAGGTATTTCAAAATACATAACTGCAACTTTGTTCTGAGTCTACTGCAGACTGTGTGCTGTGCCCATTCTCATGGTGCAAAGGAGTTTTTCATTTTTCTTCATAAACGTCAATTTTGAAGTTTGATTTCAGTCTATTACAGGTGAACATGGCTCATAATTTATGTGTTACACTGACAGACTACAAATAATAATGTCTCTTGGAAGAGCAAGTCAGAAAATCACCCAGCATATTAATTACAATTGTCAAGCAATGACTAGTCATAAATTTAATATCAAAGACCCAGACTTCTTAAGACAGCATCTTAAATGCTCCATTAAAAAATTTGCCCTTGAAATTGCATGTTAGATAGTATGTATTAAAATGAAACAGTGATTTTTATTATTTTTCTTTCCCCTGGAGACATCTTTTAAAATAACAAATCAGTCAAAAAATTGTGGGGTGTTATACAACTGGTACAAGAATTCTACACCCACACATCAATAAGAATAGATCATTAAAGTTAGTTACTGGGTTTGGTTATTTAATACCTCTACAGAAGCACCTGAAAAGCTTAACAATGCAGAGAAAACGACAGCATCCTCCATAATGATGTAATGCATGGCTAAGCCACAGCCTCTCCTGTGTGCCCAGGTGTCTGTATTTGCAACCTGTAAGCTGCACATTTTCGAGGAGTGACACGTGCTTGGCCGTCTTACGTATCTGCTTGGTTTCAAGGCCATGTAAGGTCATCTGCTTCAAAGAAAAATTCCAGTTGGACTTTTCTGTCCAGCATAGACTGTTTGATTTTGCTCCATCACTGAGGTAGTACATGGTAGGGGATTCAGACATAGTATGTCTTGACCACATCACCCATGCCTTATAGGGATAGGTCACATTCAAATTCTGCTTGTGAAGGTTGGCACAGGTTTACGCTTTTTCCTCCCTGCCGTGGGTTGGAAGTTGCCTGCTGCCTTATCTGCACTATTTGTTACTGGGATGAGAGCCAAGGTCTGGCCTGAGTGCAAACCCCAGACCACTCTCAGAAGGTTTCCTGGGGGTACTGGCTGAAATGGGTGGGAGTTTTGGGCTCAAAGAATCAGGAGTTTACATGAGGATTTCTAAGTGACTAGCAGTTTGAAGGACCCAACTATAGATGCCTTTGCATGGCCTCATTTTCAGACAACATTGTAGCTATCAAAGTCAGTGGAATACAGTGAATATTTAGAGATTTGTCTGAGGTTGTAGTCATAGTTGAAACAGCTATAAGCGCTGTGAGAGAGTATCTGGGCCTAAATGTGGAGGGAAATGGGTCACAGAGGAAAGTGAAGACCAGAGAGGCGAGTTGCAGAAGATACAGAAGGAGCTCATGTTTTATTGCAGTAGGAAGTTGAAGGAAGTCATTTGCAAATCCTTAGGAAATCCAACTTGATTAGTTCTGCTCTTTACATAACTTTTTAATTTAAGCTGGATGGGTAGTGGGCTCACCATTGGGGAATGACGTCGTGACAAATAGCTTTTAGGTTTTTGCACAGTTGAAGTCCTTTCCTTTTTGCCAATGTATCATAGAAATTGTTCCCATGGTGTACTTCCAGCCCAGTGTCTGGATTAGTATCTGGGAACAGGCAATGGAAAGGGTTGTCATGCAAAAAAATTTATTTGAGGAATATTTGGAGAGAGCCTGTGATGAGGCAAGTCAGTCTGAAGTTGTCATCACTTTCATTTGGCATAAGTTGGTGCTGCTGCAGAAAGGGATGATTGCCTCTCCCTGGTCGGGATGCCTGTTCCCTTTGTGTGCTGTCTTTGTGCATCTGACGTGGTTCTGGTTGGGTTAGCTTTCACTTGGACCAGGTCCATGTTCCAGCTTGCCCACAAGCACGCAAACACTTCTGCTGGAAAGAGACAGTGGTGAGAACAGGCAGGTTGGTGTGGAAAGAAAGGTGGAACCGTCTGTCTTGCCTGACAGCAGCGAGGAGTTACGCCAGGCAGAGGGATTGCAAAACCATCACCTCCACAGGGACAGTGGGAGAGTTCGAGGCTGGGTCCGGGGTGGTCTGGTAAAGAGCAATAATCAGCAATAATATTTTTAAGGCCTTTTCAGAACCATTAAAATAACATGTTGTGTCACTGAAATTACTTATTTTTCAATAATTAATTGTCAATAATTATTCAGTAATTATAGTGTCACTAACTTCTGACATTTAATATTGACAAGGTAATACTGGGCCTTCAACCCCCCTCTTTTTCTTCTTGTTTTTTTCTTTCTTTTTTTACTGGATCCCATTAGAGCATTCCTTGAATATTTAGGACCATTATACTTGGGGGTACAAGCCTACACTAAAAGACATTCCTTGCCCTGGGAGCTGAGTGCCTTGTGTAAACCACAGTGCTGAGGGAGTTGTGGGAGCTGGGTTAAAAGACACTTGGAACATCCGTACAGGATTACCGGCAGGTGTTAGACAGAGACTTCCTTTGTTTTTTGCTGAGATTAACTAGTTTGAAATAGGTGATGTCCAGGAAAAATAAGTAGTATCTTCAGATGTTACCTCTTACCTGGATCCAAAGCATACTTGACAATGAGGCTGACTTTTCAGAAAAGATAAACCTAAATTCAGCATTAGCTTTGAAACACAGGCAAGCAGTCTTAGCTTCATCGTATTTGGAGTCCTGAACACATTGTGGAGAAGTGCTCTGTGGTTTTTAACACTATTAACCAAAATACAAAGAGTGAATTGTGGTAAAACAAGCAGAACGCTTCAGTTAGTGTTACTCATTCTATATTCCCACACCCATATGAGATGCTGGTTGTGGTACAGATGTCTATCTTCTTGTGGTAACACACAAGTTACTGGTGGGACAGCCATCAGATACTGATGTTATCCTCACCTGGGGAGGTGTCTTGTGGCCTGATGCTTTCTGAGGGAACAGCCCCACGTTACAGTGACACTGCATCTGCAGGGACTGAGTTTGGGACCTGATGCTGTTAAAAATTTTATTAGTTTTGGCTGCTTCATTATGAAAAAAATAGCAGGTCTGTCAGCTGGGAGGCATTAGTAAAATCCTAAGTTTCCACAATTTAACCTTATGGAAAGGCAGAGTTACAGGGCAAGAATAGCTTACAAGGGCATGTAATTTTGCAGTTTTCTTTCTGAAAGGCAATGTGGAAAAATATAAGACAGGGTGCAGAAACCTCTACCTTGTTTTCAGCTCTTCTTGAGTGATTTTTTGCAAGTGTTCATCTCCTCTCGTTTGCAAAGTAGAATGCCAATTATCGCAAGGCTTTGACCAATAATAAAGGTACTGAAGAATGAAAAAACAGTAAAACTAACATAGTGCATAAAAGTAGCTTGGTTTGTTCTGTTGTTTTTCAGATCTACTCTTGGTGTTGCAGAAAGGCTGTTTAGAACTATCGGAGAGCTGAGGGGTCATTACGTGGTTGTAAGATGCTCTTGAGAAATGAAAATGGGGAGGACAGAGACAGCCTGAGGCTGTTCTCTTACCTTTCCATTGCTTTCCTTTGTGCACTAGCTGAGGGAGTTTACATAATGAGGAATGTATAACTTGTCCTATAAAGCTGTTTCTCCTTATTGTCCCTAGAAGTAGCCTGGGAATCTTTAAAGATAAATATGTATTTTTTTTAAATCGATTTTGATTTAGCCAGTCTGATTGCCTGGAAAACGGGGAGAGCCCTGCCATGCTTTTAGGTAAGTGGAGGACCACGTGAAGAAGTGGAGAAGAAACTCTGGACTTGAAAATGGATATACCGTTGCCTAGTTCCAGATGCAATTTATAACATATGAGAATAATCAAGTCCTCAAAGGGTAAAAGTAGAACAAGAGGTCCCCTTGCATTCTTTACAGAAATCTGTTGTTAGTGTGGTCTTTTGCGTGTAAATAGTTGAGGGGTTCTAGATGGGAAGCTCAATACTTAAGAGCCAAATAAAATCTGTTGTAGTGGATTAGGCTAAAATATACTAGGAGCAGCCCCTGTTAGAATTATATTTATTTCTCGTTAGAATGTAAATTGCAAAGGATTGTCAGCAATAAATTTGGAGTTAGTTTGATAAAAGACATCATCTAAAGCTTGTGAAATCTAATAAAATTCATTAATATGCCATGATTCAAGATTTCTGTAAAGGTTAAGAAAAATATGGCTAAACCTAAATAAAATATTATTAATCATGTGTTTATTCTAGACTTAAGCCATGTTAGTGATTATAGTTTCACTTCATTGTTCAGCAGTTGCAAATGTACCAAAAAATATTGGCAGAAGACGGTGTCTTAAGTGAAAACAGATAGCCTTAAGCCTAGGAAGGACCTGAAGAAAAGCTATTTAACTGTTAAATATATAAATAATCCCATCAACATTAGGAAGAGAAATAAAATTACTCTTTTCGGATTCTGTTATGACCTTCCAATAAAATGCATGATTTTAAGCACTGCAGAAACTGTTTGTACAATGCAAGTCATGACTTCAAGGCCAAGGAATTTCCGGAACGACCTTGTTATTTGGGCAGTGAGTTTGTTGCTATTGAAGGTGGTGAGTTTTTCAGTGTAGACTTTGTCTTCTTGGCTTTCAGAAGTGAATAGCAGTGGGTTTCTAGATAAGTGCTCTACTGAGAAGCCAGAGGAAACCTAGAACTGTATAAATAAAGGAGGAAAATGCATCTGGTTTTATGAAGACAACACAGAAGTACACAGGTGTGTACTAGCAGCCACACCCAAAACCTCAACTGAATGGATTATTACTGAGAAAAATGAATGAAATAGTGGGCAAGTCATCCCAGAGGTTGGCTGGGGTTGCCTACCCCTGCCATGTTTCTACAGCACAGTTGGAGAGCATTCCCCGGTTGAGTTCAGTGGGTTCAAAAGGGATATTTAGATGCTTTCTTGTATTGCAGTTTCACCTCTAAGTAAATAAAATAGAAACTAGTTTTTTTTAAATATCAACAGAGGTTTCCTCCAGCAAATGTGAAGTTAGTTGCTGCTTCTCTGAACTGGCATCTCTCACACTGTAAGAGTTGTGCCCCTGTTGCACTGGTGTATGTGAAAAGAAATTCAGAATTTCACAGATTCAGCTTAACCTTTATACCAAAATTTCAAACTAGTCCTTCCTCTCCACCTTCTGTCATCAGAGTTCTACATGTCCTGTTTTTAATTATTTAATGTGTTTTCATTTTTAAAGATGACAGTGAGATAGTATCTTCTGAACCCAGAGGTGATGATTATCCCAACAGAGAAACTAGTTGTGGGCTCTTTCGTCAGTTCCTGGACGATGATTATAGAGGAATGGGAAAAGTACATTCTGATTCAGCTGTTTATTCCCACATGTAGTTACTAGTTTCTTAGTGATGTTCGTTTCCTTGACTAAGAATTGCAAAACCAAGAACAACAGTGGTGAAATAGCCGGAATATTTGAAAGCACTTTTTTCCAAAGTGGAAATAAGACATGTAGTAAATCTTTATGGTTCTTCATGCTGATTGTCTTGATTATCCCCAAGTTTTCAATTAAAAAAAAAAAAAAAAGGTGGAACAAAACAACTACAGAAGCAACTATTCTTCATGTTTCTTACAAGGCTAGGTTTTGTATTTCAAAACATCTCTTTTGATTACCTGGTAAATTAAGATCTTATGGTGACAACAGAGAACCCACCATGTGAAGACAACTCTAGTATTGATGTTATACATCTTTTATGGTCTGTAATTTAGCATTTTGGAATGAAGACTCTTATTGTATGTCTTCTGTGCTAGAGGAAGCTTTCTGAAATTTGCCCAAAGTGCGAACATGTGGCCTTGTCTTTTACAGTTACATGAGTACTTCTTCCTAAGTGTCTGATATCAGGAAGGTAGTTTTCACTTGTGGCCTCATGGGATAAGCTACACTCAAGAATATATGGTTGAGAGGCCACCTCTGTAGACCCTTAAGAGTGGTGACAGTCACTGCTTGCCTTATGTATACTTTACCTGAAAAATTATTTGGGAGGTTTGGATTTCTCTTTCCTACCTTACCTCTTCTGTGTAATTTCCCTGGCAAATTGACTCAAGAGTTTTTTTTTAAAAAAAAAGGGGAAAAAACACCTGCTAATGTTGCAGATAAAATGAACTGTCATATGAAAGATTGCTAATCTGGTCGCTGATACCTTCTTGATCAGTATCTGGTAGTTGACATTGAGAAGGTGTTCACAGAAACGAGGGATTAGACTGTCCAGGGAAGGCTGAACTGGCTCCCTCATTAATCAATGGAGGAGAGAGATGCTTGTCAAGGAAATAGTTCAGACTAGCTAAATTAAGCCTTTCTCTCTGCATCAAGGGCAATATCGGTGAAGTGGAGTAAACCAGCAAGATTAGGCAAATGAAGCACAGTGGACTGGAGAGGTAGATTAGGAGATTTATGTGTATTTCATGGAGATGAGTTGGTGAGGACTTGGAAAGATTAACTTGATCTTGGTAGCTAAATGGAAGGAGGTTCTTCCCAACTACACCACAGTGGTTTCCTGCTCATCTCATGAAGGAGTAGCTCTCTCAAATGGCTCTAGAGAGATACTCACAGTTAAAAGCTGTGAACAGGCCCCTGATCAATCATCTGTATCACCGTTTCCAAAGCTTTTGATAGTAGAGGATGGATCCTTACAGTTACCTCGCCTTACTTCAGGCGTGATGCAGGCAAGGAAGTTTTCTTACCAATTCTGCAAAGGAGTTCTACTCTTTTGCGGCATAAGTGGGTATAGCCCAAACTCTGTAACTTATGATTTGAAGTAGAGCATACATTTTAGAAAAACATTCAGTATTGGTTTGAAGCCAAATGACAAACTTTGTTTCACTTGGTAAATTTTCCTTACTGTTAACTAGGTGGTGGTTTTTTTTTTAATTTGAAGTCAGAATGTTTCTAACTCCCACCCATTAGATAATGTTATCCCTCTGTTTATTTAAATGTAAGGACCTTTATGTTTGTTTATAATCCACAGTGAATGGATCATTAAGTTATTCTTTGAAAAGTTAACAGCTTTTTAAGATGCCTATTTAAAATAGATTTTCAGACTTTATTCTGTGGCTGTTGTGTTTGCGTGCTCTGGAGAAGACTCCTTTTTTTAATGAGTAAAAGTTACGAAGAGTTATTTTCCAATTTCTAACTTGCTGTGATAGCCAAAGGCTTTAGAAGACAAGTCAACCACTGCATCAACTCTTGGAAAGGAAATCGGCAGAACATGTCTATCTGGTTTAGCACCAGATTTTGGCAGAGGCAGCATTCTCAGTAGTAAAGCGATTAATATGGATGATAATGTTTAGCTTGCATAGATTGTTTTTTAGAGTGTTACCAGCTAATGATAGTCATTAATCCATTAGTAAAGTGAGTCTTGAGCTTTCAGTTCCCATGTCTATTTTTGTTTTGTTTATTTTAATGGCTCTTTAGTATGATAATGGCCAGATTGTTTTTGATAGCGTGATGTCATGGTCGATTGAACTGTTCTGTTTCTTCCATTAGCTCTCGTCTGCTCATCACTGCCAATATTACTCTGAGTAGCTTCCCTCCTCCACTCCTACATCAGTCCTGTGGGCTGGGGGACAGAAGGTTAGTGTCAGGGGTTTTGGTTATTTTCTGTCAGAGTTTGCTTTAAATTTTATGCTTTTCATGTTTCTGCCATTAAATCATGACACCGCTGTGTGGTTTTCCTCCACTATGCTGAAGAAACTCAAATTTTATTTTCTCTTAATCCTCATCACCTGTGCTCTCCCATGTTCTGAATGAGGAAAGTATTGTCATTGTTGACATTATGCACTGGCCCATAAGAGTTAAGCAGCAATACCCCTGGGAGGATGGGGCAGCTAGTCTATAGATGTTGCTGGGACTTTAATTCCATGAACTGTGCCAGCTTTTATTGCAGCTCCCATTCTCTTGGCAGTCCGGTACACCGAGGCATGTGGTGTGCTAAAGTGCTTCTCCACTGCAACATCAGATTAGACTAAGCAAGGGTGATGCTCCCCTCCAGTTGGGAAGTTACTGGGAGAGTCGAATGATCATGATCTAGAGAGAGTTTTCTCAGTGAGTTCATGGCTGTACATGGACACACTGTCATTTTTAACTGGAGAATTAGGCAACATCTTAGTAATCTTGATGATTTAGGGACAGTTATATGAGGTTAGCTGTTTGGAAGGAGACTATCATTTTATCTCTTTATTTGTTCACACTGGGTAGTAGTTGAGTTTTAACCAACCCTCCTTTTCTGTTATCATGGGACTATTGTAAGTGAAACACCCACCATGACTGCTCTTAACTTCTCTATCTTGCCCGGTTTCTGCACATTTTAATCCACCTTTACAGTGTCTTGTCCCATCAGGTTACCATGTGCTGCTTCGAGTTGCTGCTGACAGGAATGTGAACACCCCCAGTATCAAGTCCTTCTGGTGGTAGCACTCCCATCTTACTCTACTTACCTTGGCTTCCACTCAAATGCTGCAGTGACACTGATGGTTTCATTCCACTGCGTGCAGGATTTGAGCAGCGCTGAAGCTTGCTGGTGTTTGTATTTTATTTTGCAAGTTGCTGAGCACCTCACACAAGTGTTTTCAATTACTCCAGTGTCAGTAGTAGATGTGGATAAAAATGGTGCTGAGCAACTCCAGCAAGTTGCTGCTACGTTGCCCTGAAAATAGATCAGGCTGTATCACTGTATCACCTAAGAGGGAAGGAGTTAACTTGGGCAATGTTAAATTTTGGTGCTAAGTGTCAACAGTTTTTACCATAAATACACAATTTTTTACTTTTCATTTTGGTAGACTACAGTGCTTTACAATAATTTGCAGCAAAAACAAGTAAAAGTATTACCTCTATTTAGTCTTTTGTCTCCACTAGGGTAAAGAAAGCTCAGGCTTAGGATTATATTTAGCAATATCCAGCTTAATTCTGATACATTTAATCTGAAAATCTCATTTAGAGTTATCAAAGTAGGGTCAAGTGTTTGACAGCTTTGCAGTAATTACTCCACTGCTTTTGCAAAATGCACTGAATCTGTTTTTAAGGGACAAATAGGGCTTTCGGACAATACCAAAGTCAAGGGTTTGGGGTTTTTTTTTTGCATGTAAATTATTAATTATTATTATTTTCATATTTGCCATTAAAATAATTTTTATTAAATACATATTTTGCCTTTTAAAAATTCAGACCTTTTTGAGCCTTCACTTTAAAAAAAGGTATGGTCCCTGCATATAGAATTTTGTTATTCTTTCCTCTCAATTATGTAGCACAATAGATATCATTTATTACGGAGGTAGAGAGGAGTTTAAGTATTCTAGTTGATGATATGTGAGTGTTCACATACAACTCACACAGGAAAATACTATAAAGGCAATTTCAGAATTCTGCCTTTTATAGAAAGGGGTCTGAGTCAAGGTGCAAGTCTACCCGAGTGATCCAGAAAATCCCAGTAGCTTTAAAAGTTCTTGAGTAAAATTTCTTGGAAAACATTGTTCCTATACTGTTTAGTCATGCTGAGAGTTTATAATATAGAACTGACAGTTCAAATAAAATTTGGCTTCCGTGAATGAAAAACTGGTTTAAGATATTAGTTTGGACAGAAAAACGGATGCTAAGATGGAAAGGAAAAGATAATGATTAAGGGAAGACGGTTCATCACACAACTTTTTTATTGGCAGATGTTAAAAAAAATTCCTTATTGCTTCTTTGAAATGTTTCTTTGTCCTCCTCTACTTGTGAAAGACTCATTAGAACTGTCTTTCAGAGTTTCTAGGAAGTCAGCTCAAAGAAAAATTGTTAAATTTATCATTGTATTTCACAATTTCTATAGAAAATGTTTTAAAAATCCATTCTGAACCATGATCTGAGCTCTACCTTGACCCTATTAATAGAATAGCCTTTAGAATTTTTTTGATGGATAAATACAGAAATGGAAAAAAACATTTGGAGGAACTGGCCTTAGAAATAGCTAAAACAGTTTTGAAGGCTTGGATTAAATCAGCAGAGTGTATTTGAAGATGAAAAGCTGTTGCTTAAAGATTTGCAAGAAGGGAAGTGTTTTGTGTCAGTGCACTGTGCAACAAGTGTGAAGTTTTTTACCACAGATGTTGATTGATGAATGAAAAGCATTAGGGGTAGCTATTACTGACTTATATTGATACAGTCCATAGGTTGTTTTCCAGGCCTGTAGGTTGTAAAACAACTCCTCTGGTGCTTGACGTAGGTTTTGTGGAAAAAAGAAAAGGACATGTATCTTTCCAGTCTCTCAGTGTTTGGTGGGTAGTTTATGTGACAGGAATATGCCAAAGCAGACTTGGACAGAGTGAGAAGGGGATTGGGGAGCTTTAATAGATTTTTAGCCCCCATGAACAAAATCAAATCTGAAAATCAATATCCCAAAGATGTAACACACACAAAAAAAAAAAAGGTCCTCCCATCTCCAAAGACAGTACTATGTATGTCAAATACTTGTGACAAGCAAGCAACAAGAAGCTATTTTTACTGTCTGCCTTTTAATTCCCTCTTCTTTTATGTGACATTGCTGATAGAAGAGGACTGCACCTCGCCAAGGGGCTGCTTGGCCCAGGCCAGGGTTTTGGGTGAGGTGCTCAGCTGAGAAATGCCCTCATGGAGGTTCACATATGATGCTCGGGTCATAAGCCAGAGCAAACCCTGGCCCTGTGCCTTTCGACCATGACAGTGGTACTCCAGTGTAGCAGTTCAGCAGACCAGAGTCAACACTCAGTATTTTCCTCAGACCATAGTGCACCAAATTTTACCCTCTGGCTTCTAATGAACTGCTGTTTAATATAATTTTGTGGACCATCAAGGAACCACTAAGCGTATGCTTGTGGGAACCACTGTGCTAGTTGAGAGGGCCAGAGGTTTCAAGTCCCTGTAGTTAGTCAGGTCAGCTATTAAACATGGCTCATGTTTGCACAGAGGTTGTTGGTGTGGTTTAGGATCTACACAGGATGAGCAGAAATTTCCATTTAAAGCATTTTATTAGACTAGTTTTTTGCAGGTAATTGAAATAAAACAGGGATTCGAATATGCATCACAAGATACCATGGCATAACAGCTTAGGCACGGATTGAAGCATGGAGGTAGTGGTAACGGTGTGTCGAGGCTTTCTGAATTCTCTCTGCCGCATTCCCTCTGTTTGACAGCCTTCCCAGAAGCAGAAAGAGATGCAGGGGAATGTTTTGCATTCATGGTATCTTGTCTGTTACTGACAACATCAGAAATTCAAAAATCATGCCAGACCTGATCACAATTTATTACAGTATTTCAATAGTTAAATTTCCCTTTTCTTACTCTCTGGTTTGTGACTTTTGAGATGTTCTCAAAGCATATTTGCAAACTTCTCTAGAGTTTAAACCACATTAAAAAAATCTAAAACTCCAGGGGTTAGAACATTTCCCTTCTTTATATAAATGCTGTGGTCCTCATCTCAAAGCAGATTCTTTCATCAGAGCTTACCTTAGAAAACCATCAGGAGTCACACAGATTGATAATTCTGTTGTGTGCTGAATCCTGTTAGGTGTGTGCATGAGTAAGAGCTCTCCAAAAGCCGTATTATCTTGGCCACAAATTTTTTTAACTTCATCATTTAATTATTTTGGCCCTCGAAAGCAGTGATTTCACTTGGCTGTTAAAATGAAAAAAAGAATTTACATATCTGCTTAATATACATGCATATATTTAATTCGTATGTAAGCCTATAATAGAGTGTATATGTGTACCCATGTACCAGCAACAATACAGTGCTACTTAAATTCAGGACATGGATTCTTAATCAGGGCAGAAGATGCAAACCAGAGCAGAGGTGTGAAATGGAGAGGGCTGAGATCAAAAGGGATGGTGGGATGATACTGATGATGCATAGAGTATGCACGTCACCTGGGTGTAGCAGAGTTGTTGGAGAACAAGGCAGAAATGCAAGTATGGATTGATAATACATGTAAACGTAATTGGAGTGTGAAGAAATAGTGCAAAAGGTGGAGCTCTGATCTTTTCCAGAAGAGTGGTAAGTGGCATTGATGATGGTAAATCTACCGAAAAAGCTGTGGAGATTCATTAGAAAAAGCTCGCCATTTAATTATTTTCCCTTTACGTATTCACACAGCATCAAAAACTGTGGAAAGATCAAGGAAGTAGATAAATTATACATCTTGGCGCATGAACGAACTTTAAAATAATATTGAATATAGCAGCCCCTGGATACCAGCTGGAGTTTGAACTGAAGTAGATACTGCTTTAGGCAGCACCATGTGCACATGCCATGTGTGGGTATGTATTTTATACACTGACACTGTGGGAAGACGTATTTTATGTTGTTGAAAATAAAAAATGAATGCTGGTGCGTTTGAATCTGTGAGAGGTCAGACGTTTTTGCTTTCCCTTTGTGATGGGTGCTGCTGGTGATGTTTCTGAAGGTGAAAATTTAGGTTTCATTCCTCATTCGTGTTACTGACACAAAGTTTCACGTTTCCGGGCTTGCTTGAGGCCAAATTATCTAAAGCATCCTTGGCGTGTCCAACTCTCCTGTGGTATTTCTGTGGCATGCAAGCTGCTCGTGGTTAGGAGCCACGGCAGAGATCTCCTAGGCCCACCAAGTCCCTGTCCTCGCGTCACCTTGGCTTCATAAATCCATGCTTCGAAAAAGCGAGATCTTTGGGGCATCCCGAATTCGCAGGTACTGTTGACGCGGACTTTGGTGCAGCGGCGAGGCGGGGCGGCGGCGGCGGCGCGTGGCCCGCCTGCAGAGGGCTCTGTGACACCGCGTTTCCCCCGGCGAAGTGGAGTCGGCGGCGGGAGGGGGGAAGGGAGCGCGGGGATAATGCTTCCAACAGTCTGGTTTTAGTCTGGTAAACAGACTAGGAATTGTGGGCTAAGTCCTTTTCCTCAGGCTTTGCACCAAGGCTGAGATCAGATGACTCAGTCCGGACTCATTATTTTAATAGCCTACAGCTAGTTCACATAGCAGCGGGAGTCCACAAAAAAGGCATTTAATTGTTGAAACTCAAACTCGTACATTGTAACTGCAGATTATAGTATTCAGATTTAAGTGATTCAAGTAATTTATAAAGCTTTTGCACAAGCAAACTGAAAGTTAAAATACTGATATTGTAATAAAAAGTAAATAAAACATACTTTTGTGCATTAAGACCCAATTAATGAGCATGATTTCATTTAACAAACTTAAAACAGGCAGGTGATATTTGCCAACATTACTACAGCTGTGTTTTACATTAGGAAATTAATTAAAATAGTCATTTATACTTTTTTCCACTTGCAAGTTTAGGCCTTTCTGTATTACACCATCTATTTTCTCTTCAATCATTGTGTTATGGGTGCATTTGTAATCTCACTTAGCAGTCTGCGTCGCAACTTTGGGTTGGTGGGTTGCTGGTTTTGGGGTTTTTTTCCTTACCTAATGAAAAACCGTCTTTCTGCAATAACGGCGGCGAAGCAGATCAAACAGCGCTGAAGGAACTTCCCTGCTGTCTGCCTGAGAGGCAGCGCATTGTTAGTTATTCAGATGTCAGTCCTTTTCTTCCGCATCCTAGCAGGGTTTCACTGGTTTCATCGGATCGCTCTGAGCTGGAGGTGGGAGGGTGGCTGCCGGCGAGGGAATGGTTTCTGTTTAGACTGAGCAAAACTGAGGGATTTACTGCTCTTACATACGTGCCTGGGTCTGGTAGAGTAGCACACCCCGAGACTGATGGGGACAAAATTTCAAAATGCAAATCGGTGTTCTGCTTTTATACCTCGCAGCTGAATAATGGGACCTTGGGAGTTATTCTTGATTCTTAGGTACTTCCCCCACCACCACCCCCGCAAACTACTCATACAGGACATAACGAACTGTTAACTTTGTCAGTCATTTGTTCCTCCAGGCAAATCAGCTTCAAATGTAGAAAGGTGCTTTTTTTAAATTGCACATAATTACAGAAATGAGAATCGTTCTTCCTTTTGTATGAAAGAGCAAAAACACGTATGATGGTTATCTTCTTACTTCTCCACTTTCCCTTGCCTACCTTCACCTGAGCTTTCTTGCCTTTTAGGAAGAATCTTTAGTATCAGTTGTTTTACGGATGTGTGACTCATTGCAGCAGTCTGAAGGATTGGGAATGTTCAGTTTGCCATTTTAGTGGGGCTGGGTTGTTTGTAAGTTGCTATCGTCCTTCCAAACAACACACGATGCCTGAAAATTTGGTTTATTAAGACCAGACATTTCACATTCCTAATGTTAAGATTGCTGCAATTTTCCATTATAAGCTTTACCCCACCCAGTCCTCTGAATACAGATTTATAAATCAGTTTTAAAAAATGCTTCTCCATCTAAATCTTCACTTTTTAAGCTTGGGAGAGCATCTTTTGAGCTGAACGCTCTTTCTCAATGGGAGGATCATGTATCGGTGTTCTCCCAAACAGATTTAGTGATTCTTTAAAAGTGAGTGCATTGTAAGTGGCTTTGATGTCTTTGTATTTGAAAGAAAATCAGCATCTATAGGTTTTAAGAATTAATTTATTATGCAGCTTATTACTACAGCTTCTTTTTACCATCTTTTTGTTGAGTGGGTATTCTGGATTGCTTACTGTGTCAATACTGCTGGAGGAGCCACTGCAGACAGTATGTGATACATTTCTGAATGACTGAAAAATTTGTTGGTTAATGTGTTTGACTACTACTGTGTAGAATACCGAAGATTGGCTTATTTATGCAGATTGATATTAGACATCCTTATAGTTAATAAGCAATGCTTTGTGATAATATCTTTTTAAATTCTCGCTTGATGAATCTGTCTTTGGGTGTTGACTTGAATTCTCAGAAGAACTCTGTATGAAATGACACAAGAATACCCGGACATAAATGGAACATTACAGGAATAAAATATCTGACATTTCAGTTGCCTGCTTCTTAAAGCTATGTCCTTGAGGCATCAATAAAACCAAACCAAGTCCAACAGTAAAAGTGCGTGTTATGCGTACACAGATCTATTTCTATGTAGGGATGACTGAAATAAATTGGTTTTACATAAATAGTTATAATAAGCTCTTCAAGAAGGAAAGAGGGTGGACCAGTAATGGAAAAAAATATGATATTTTAGGTTAAGCACATCTGAGAGTACAACATCCTACTGGAACTAGGCAATTTGACAATAGTAGAGCCCGTGGAGAGAGCCAGAGCAGGGCTGGTACACTACTTAGTTCCACATAAGAACTATTTTGAGATTTGAGTCAAACTTAGGAGATACAGACCCCTTATTTTTGTTCTATGAGCAACTTAATTCCGCCTTCTCCAAGAAGATTGGAAATTTATTAAAGTTTACAATTTCTACAAATAAAAAGGCAAGTATAATTTAACTCCCTCACACTATCCTCCCACTAAATTTTTACTCTGCCTTCAAGAATTTTACACTTCATTCATGTGAAAGCAAAGTAGTCTAATGAGTCATAAAATGTGAAATAACAATATTTAAAATACTTGAGTAACTGATATTAGTTATATAATATATATTATATACTATAATAATATATTAAGTTAGAGTACTGAAAAGATACCCTTGGTACTCTTTCATGTGAGACAGTGTTTAGTCATTACAGTAATTTCATACTAAGAAAATTAATTTGTGGGTTTTGTATATGTGATGCAAGTTTAAAAACTATCAGTGTGCATTTTTAAAGGTATGTGTTTTAATTTAAAAGTACTTCAAATGTACAAATACTCCTTTGTATTTCATGTTACCGATGTCTGCTAAGATTCTCATTTTGGTCTCTAACATTTCATGGCTGTGTGACATTACATTATTCTTGTATATTAACAAGGATATGAACTGAAATGTAAGGATGCATGAAGTTATATTCAACAATTAATTAAGCAATAATCCATAAAGTGTCAGTTGTTAGCAGCGGGTGATGACTGGTTTGTTCGTTAATGGCCGTAAGTAAAGCCAAGGTTGATGAATGTCCTAATAAGCCTGTTTGTAAATGCAGGGAGGATGATTTCTGAAATGATGACTGCTGTATTACACGAAAGGCAGGGGTTTGCTGCAGCATTTTGAAAATCTATCCCAACTGGGAGAAAGTCTGCAAGTGTTTTACGCCATCCCAATGCTCCTTTTTTGCCAGTGGCAAAACTCTGGAATTAGTTTGATAAGGAATAAGTTGATGTCAAGGCAGAGCACAGCATAGTGAGCACTTTGATCGGACGTGCTTGAGAGCGTTACCACAACTTTTTAAATTCTTTAACTTATTTGTAACAGAAGTGACAATATCATGCCAAACAGCAGTTGCCCTCCTACTAATTATGTCCTTGAAGTATCTCTTTTGCATAACTGTTGCCTCTCACTCCATGGAAATTACAGAATTTTGAAGCTGCAGATAAGTTATCCTTCTTTTCTGAAACTCATTTACTTCAGAATAAGGTGGAAAAAACTGGAGAAGGAGCGGGAGGAGAAAGGAGAAGAACTAGCAATGTGTTTCTAATGTTTTGGAAATTACTGTTGCTCTCTTAAGTTGATTTCGGTGAGCTCTAATTTTGTTCCTTTTAAGCACAGAAATGTCATTTGTTTATTTTAACAACGGCAGAAAGACGGTGGGGGCTTCTCCTTGAGTCCCTGTCATCAGTCTAGGGGTAAGTAATGAATTGTCATTATGGATATGAAATATCTAAAGTCAGACTTCATCTGTCCTGATTACATTACTGTTCTAATGTTTTCTATCCAGTGTGCATTTTTTCCATCAATTTAAAAAAAAAAAAAAAAGATAAAATAAAATGCACTCCTGGATTTTGCATTTGCTGCGTGACCTATGCAAACCCAAGAAAGAAGAGGCAAAAATACTATGTTGTATTAAAAAACCCAAACAAACAAAAAACTTAAAAAAAAAAAAATCCCCCTTTGGAAGATTCAGAACAGAACATTAATTTCTAAGTAAGCAGCTATTTTTATGGTGGGGGGGAAATGCAACACTGATATACTTTTTTTCATTTTTTAAATTTTTAATTAAAGATTACCTTGGTGCTTCATGAAAAGTAGATACAGTATAGTAAATGTAAGCATGGTACTAACAGAATAAAGGAGAAAAAAACCCGCAAAAACACAGAAGAAAAAGAA
>NW_010532196.1:4335-33600 GCF_000687285.1 Phaethon lepturus | reverse complement strand
CTGGGCTTGGCCATCCAGCCAGTTCCTCACATTAGTAAATTCCTTTTTACTTGGGACAATCTGGAAATCGTGGTTCCTTGTTTCTGCTTGTATTTTGCATGTTAAGGCATTGATGAGCCTGTTTTAAAGAATATCAGCTGTCCATTACTTTGATTAAGATATGATTCTTAAGGCAATTTAAATAACTTTGGAAATAGATTAAAATATAAATGGGATGTTCTTAAATAAAAATATTGTGATTTCTGTAAACTTAAGTGCCCCTTTTGTTAGATCTAATGAAAGTGGTGAATACAACCTGTGTGAGGTATACCATTTTAATGACAGTACTCCTTCAGTATCATCAGTTGTTGCTAATAATCTGAAAATCATTACGCAAGAAATTCTGAATGGAAATCAGTTCTACAATTTTTTTTTAATTTAATAGAGAATTTAAGTGTTTTCTTAATTGCTGTTTGTAGCTACAAAATTTCAGAAGACTTAGTCATAATTACCAGTGAATTTGTAACTTGACAGGAGTCTCTCTAGCCCCGTGCAAATTCTCTTGTGTTGTTGTGTGGGGAGAACTGCCTCGAAACACTGATGTGTTATTGTGTCTTTCTATGGTACGTTTTTTTAATACCTGCAGTCTTACCTAGTAGTTGATAGATCAGAATACTATTTAAACAAATTTTTCTCTTAGGTACAGCTAGTTGGGAACTTTTTTTAGACAAAGCACGTTTCATTAAATATGCTAACTCGTCAAGATCCCCTCCTTTGGATGTGGAGGAATGACAGGATGTTATTTGGCTCAGATGTCCTCATCACCACAGACAGTTTAATTCCCTAGGTTATTGATTATGCTGAGTTGAACATTGCCTTCAAACAGCCGGGGATTTAATTGAGGAAAACTGAGACTTGAGGCTGTTCTTTCTGAGACAAGAAAATAGCTGCTTCTTCACATCTATTTTTGAGAAGAGTCCCATATTACATAAGGAGTGTCACAAGCATGGAGCTGTATGGAAACTTAGTCTTAGATCAGGATTGGAAGGCAGTCTTAGATCAGGATTCTCCCTCTTGGTTGTCAAGCCATCAGTGTAAATGACACAGGGAAATCCCTGGTTACCTCAGAGTACTTAACTGGTTTGCCTAGGAGCACTTTCCTATGAGCATTTTTTTTCATAACATCAGAAAATATCAAGCATCCTGGTTGTAATCTGAAAATAAGGTAGTCGGCAGTTGTCACAATATCAGACTCTTCAGTCTGAGAAACCCTTTTTATGGTGTTCTCATTCAGACTTCTCAGGTAGCTCTTTACCATCTGAAATCTATGTAACAGAAATATTCAGCATACTGCCTGAGAGTACGTCCATTGTTATTAAAGAAATGCAATACACAAGGCAATCTCTTTGGCTCCTATATTCCTTGAAACCTGACGTGAAGCTTGGTAACAGAACCATTGCAAAGTCACTTTGTTTTCAGGGTTTAAAAATGCCATTCACAGCTTTGAGATTCTCAGGTCGCCCGCTGATATCATACAGAAGCTCTGCATCACCACCCTTCTCCTGTGTCACTAAAGGTTCAGTGCATCAACTTTTACTGCAAATGCTGTCTCTCCTTTGCATGGTTGTATGGGCTCAGAGGCATTGTTGGGCAGTCTTGCCAGCGCTTTCTAGCTCTGTAACAATCGGTTTGTTTCTCATTGTTTGCTCAACCAGGATGTTTTTTGGACAGTGTTAGTGTCCCTGTACTAAAAAATGGTGTTTGTATTTGTTTCTTTTTAGCTTTCTTGGACCCAGCTGTGGGTCTAGCAGCCATGCTAGTAAAGCGGTTGAGAACTGTAGGTTCAGACCTTATATATCCTTTTATGTTTCCTTTGACCCTGTGCAAATAAATCAAATGTTCAGGGATTTGGGATTCTGCCTGTATTACTCACTGTCTGTATCTAAGTAAGACTAGCCTCGTACAGATTGCTGTTTTATAGATGATGATAAATCCAGGAGAAAATAATAAATTAAAATAATTATCAGAACAACAGAAACTGTTCCAATGAAACTGGAAGCAAAGTTCAAAGTGCCTAATGCATTGGAGTGGATGGACTACTCCTTCAGCTCTCTCATATTGAGAGAAGTATCATTTAAAATCATGAATCTGCTGGTAAGGCATTTTAACAAGCCTTTTAGACTAACTTATACCAGCATGTTTTATTGGACCAGCTAATACATTTAGACAGTGGGAATTTTCAAGCACAGCTGTCCTTACTCTGGCTTCAGTAGTACTCCAGAACAATTATTAAAGGAAAGAATAGTTGCAAATATTGATTTAAATGGAAAGAGAGTTACCACAAGGGTACTAAAGAGAGATTTTGCCAAACTAACCTGTCATCTGCTGTCTGAGCTCTTAGAAGACTATTAGTAGAGTACTCCAAATCAAGCTTGGGGATTGTTATTCCTTAACGCTGTTCTTTTTAGAGTAGATGTATGCAAATTAAATGTTATGATCGCATTATCTGTTAGGTTTGTCAGTGCGAGATGTATTAAAACACCGCGTAGGAATAACTGTAAACTTCTCCCTCATGATTTAGTTCCTGTCAGAATGAAACCTATTAGGTTTCTGGGAAACCAGGTATGGGACAGATGAAATGAGACTGGTTGATGTTGTGGTGTGGATGCTATTGTGGTCTGAATGGATCCGTGTGAAAACAGTTAGCAAGAATTTTTCTATTGTCTTCTTTCAAGACCAACTTGATAGCCAAAAAAAAAAAAAAAAAGCGCATGGCATTAGGCATTCTACTGTGGAGCCTGTGGTGATCTCTGTAGGATCATAATAGGGCTCAAAAGAGCTTAGGACAGCTTCTGTGAAGCTTCTCTGGTAGACATCCACTCAAGTTTCTTAGACTGCTGCTGTTTAACTATGGTGAAAATTGTTTCAGTTCGTAGAATGAACTTCTGTAGTTGACACTAACCAGTTGTAACTGACAGGATGAGATATCCAGATACCTTTTTAAAAGGTTCCGCATCTGTAGTGCTTTGCCTTCACCATCTGCCAGTGAGGTTTCTAAAAAGACTCTATTAAAAGCTGATTAGGCCCTTCAAAAAGCCACTAACCTTTTGTTTGTCACTCTGAGCAGTGACTTTTCTGAGGACTTGTGTGTTTTAAGTTACCGTCTTGTTTTATTTAATACCAGTATCACAGAATTGCAGAATGGATGAGGTCAGCTGAAACCTCTGGAGGTCATCTAGTCTAACCATGTTGCTCAAACAGCATCAGCTACAGCAAGCTTCCCAGGACTGCTTCCAGTTGAGTTTTGAATGTCTCCAAGGATGGAGACTCCACAACCTTACTGTGCAACTGTTTCCAGTATTTGATCAACCTCACAGTAAAAAAAATGGTTTTCCCATGTTTCAATCTGTGCCCATTGCTTCTTGACCTGTCAGTGGACACCACTGAGAAGAGTCCATCTCCCTTTTCTGTATCTCTCCCATAAGGTATTTATACACATTAATAACAGCCCCCCCGATCCTTCTCTTCTCTAGACTGAACACAGCTTCTCCTTGGGTAGGAGATCCCTTCATGAACTTTGTGGCCCTTTGCTTGACTAGCTCCAGTATGTCCATGTCTTTCTGTACTGTTAACTTTCTAATGTTCATAGGGTAGTACATAGTTTTGATTGCTTGCCTATACAGTATTTTCAGTATTTGCAGGTGCACATGGGAGCTTCTAACAAAGCTGCTCTCCATAATGTCTGCTCTAATAGGAACAAACACCGCATTTTTTTTCTATTTAACCTTCTTTGTAAATGAGAAAGGGAAACAATTAACATACACGCATTGTCGTCTTGATTGCTGATACTCCCTTTTCTTTTTCCTGTATTTTCCTTTGCTGTTTGTTAGCTCAGAGGATGTCTTGAAGGATTTACTTGCTCTCATAGGCAGATAAGCCTGCTCCAGATTGTATATGTGGAGAAAGATCACTGGCTTAGCAGTTATTCCCCACTGACTGATATGCAGAACTTTGAAAGAAGATACAACCTTTTATCTTAAACCTTATGTACAACTTTTAGTGTCTGTTGTCATTTTAGGAGAACTCGTTTCAGTTTTGTATATTGGATTTTAGAAATCGGGATTTTCTTGCTTTCTTTTAAAGGCTGAACAGCTAGTTGACCTCATTTCTGCATGACTGAACTGGTAACTATAACTGATTAGATACTTAATGCTGTGTTAGAGTATGTTTTAGTGCTGTTGAACTAGCTGCTACAGAACTTCTCTGATAATATTTTAGTTAGCTCCTGTCTGGCTTGCATCTGAAGCAGGTACTTCAAAAGTAGAATTCAGCATGCATTTCAAATTTCTTTTTCTGGAAATAGGGTAGATTAATGTTTTGGTGCATGTAAAACATTCAGGCATCAATTTTTTTAATTAGAATAGTGATTTAGCTCTCATGAGTTGAAGTCATTAGGTTCCTCTATAAATTAGATATCTGTTTTGAAATTTTCCTTTTTAATTCTGAAAAAGACCCCAATCTACTTTCATGTGCAAAAAGTTAGAATTTTCAATATTATTATAGTACTGCTTTAATTTTCCTTCCACTTACTGATAATTCTGCCTGTATTGCAGTAGTCAGAAATTTCAAGTTAACCGCAATAGAATCTAACGATCTAAACCTTTTTTCCTTGCTGTGTTTTCTTCTTCCATAATGTTGTTTCTTGCTCCCATCTAGAAGACAGTGGACTTTAAAAGAACTGATTAAATGAAAGATGAAGCTAATTTAGAAGCTTCTGACCATCAGCTACTTCAGGAGACAAAAATTATGTGCAAAGAAGCCTGAAATTATCATTGCCATGATCTATGTGTGTGTTGGAAGTGAAAACCCCATCAAACTCTAGTCTCAAATTAATGCCAAAATATCCCTGAACACGGTCCAGTTCAGGTCTAAGAACAGTGTGTTCAGGGCACAATCAATACCCCTAATAATAACAAAAATAAACAAGAAGAAAGTTCACTTAGTGCTGTAAATTTCAGTAAACTTTACTACTGATCAGCACTGATTTAGTGCCTCTTTCTGAATTACTGTTACTTCATTGCTAGAATATTTGTTTTACGCTTTTAAGACTGCTTAGGCTGAACAACAACTGTTCTCTGAACCTATTAGACTTAGTTTTCCATTAGTTCCTCAAATTCAGTATCCTATCTCTTGAAAAGTGAGAATAGAGGAAAATTTTGTATTCAGAAGGATGGAAAAAAAAATTTGTTCGATCTTTCTTGGTAACAGTGTGGGGACATGAATGCTATCTCAAATGTTTTGAAACACAGTGTGAAAGCTAGTCCTGGCTCCAAAGAGACTTGTTTCGTCTTTCTCTGGTGGCATGTTCATTAGGTACAGGTTCATTTCCAGAAGGCTCTGAAATGCTCCACTGTGAAAATGCCCGTTACGCTTTCTTTCTTTGTTTTTTTGGCCGTCAGCCTCTGCCTCTTTGATTTTTTTTTTATTTTTTTTTTTTTTGAGACTTAGGCATGTGCTTTATTACGCTGTTAATCAGTAGTTCTCAACTGGGAAGGCATGGAACCTGTTGCCTGTGGCTCAGGGGTCCATCCAGAGCTGCCACCTTCTCTTGTTGAGCTGGAGTCTTCAGAGTGTTGCAGAAGCGCGCGCTGCCTCGCTCTGCGGCACCCAAACGCCTTGAGCGAGATGCACAGGCCAGTTCCAGGCCAGGCCAAATTCAGTTCTCCTTGCATCCTTCTGGAAAGAGATTATGTATGCCTTGAAGTGTTCACTTATTCTGTATTGCTGGGGGGCTTCTTACTCCCATGTGGTCCAGCCAGATCTGTGTCTGCCCTTGGGTAGGCAGGAGACAGGAAGGTGGGAAGAGGGTTAGGGTTGTTGGTAGAAGGAAACAAGGCCGGCAGCCTGGGTTGAAGGGCCTGGAGGCAGCAGGAAGCCAGTTTGAGGCAGCATTGAAGACAAGACAATGAAACTACGTTTGGAGAGGAGCCTGAGCAGCATGGACTATGAAAGAGAGATATGCTAGGTTTTATATTAGATAAACGTGTTATGAAGCATTTGGTGGGTATTTGCCTGTTACAAAGAAGGGCTAAAGTATGTGAGCCTGTGTTAAAAATAGCGTAGAATTTCAGTCTGTTTCAGGTGCTCCAACTTTTCATAATTTGACTCCGCAAAGTGTGT
Source organism: Phaethon lepturus (assembly GCF_000687285.1). Classification (NCBI taxonomy): domain Eukaryota; kingdom Metazoa; phylum Chordata; class Aves; order Phaethontiformes; family Phaethontidae; genus Phaethon; species Phaethon lepturus. Next base: position 27,441 of record NW_010532196.1, on the reverse strand, counting down.
TTTTTTGACAAGATTTATAAACTTTTATTCTTTCTGGTTTTTAACCAACTGCAATTCCTACTTTTTATCTTTGAGGTAGGCCTGCATTCCAATTCTTGCAGTATCATTGCAGTTTGTGTAGGCGTACTTGACTTAGCTTGCACATAGTTCACTTGTATACTGTAATTTAAGGTTAAAACTTGCTAGGGATTAAGACTGTTGCATCTGTGACTGCAGCTCTCATACTCAGCGTGATAGGGGCTGTGCAGCCTTGTCAAGAAGATGACTTCATTCAGCTGTTGCAGTATGGCCCTCATATCCCAGAGCTCTTCCTGCACTAGGTTCTGTAGTGTTTACAGGAGGTCCTGCTCAAGGTGAACTCAGTGGTGCCAACAACTGGCTATTATGTGATACCTAATGTAGCAAATGGATTTGATTTTCCTACCAAAACGGTAGTGTTTGGGTTTCTCTATGTCTCTAGATGATAAAATAGGCATAATCTGAGTGAAAGGAGAAATTCAGTTTTGCTTGTTTGTCACTGAATGGGATGGTTATGTTGAAAGTTGCAGGCAATTACCTGAAACATGCTAGATCTGTCCAGTGTCAAACTGAAGATCTTCTCTGCGTGGCTGCATGTAGTTTTATTATTGTCTGGTTGCTATGATTTGTGCTAACGGATTGGATGGTGTTTGCTGTAAGTGAAATAAAAACAAAACAACCCACAAACAGATAATGTTATTCTTCAGGTTGAACTCCCACCTCCTGATCTTGGCCCAAGCTCTGCACTAAATCAGACACTTAACTTGCTGCGGGAAGTTCTGGCATCTCATGACTCATCCGTTGTTCCACTGGATGCCCGTCAAGCTGACTTTGTGCAGGTATAAGAATGTTTGACTGCTCTGAAGAGGCAGGGGGGAAAGTATGTGTAAGTTAGTCTTGGTACACAAAAAATGGATGAAACATTAATCTATTTTGTCTGGTCCCATTGTGGAGCTTTCTGCCAAACCTGAGTTTGTAATGTGAATAAGATGGTGACTAACGAAGTGGATAATTACAGTACAGTATGGAGTGCTACTCTTAATGCAGTATCTAAATCCTGTTATCCAATTACTACTCCATTAAGTAAATATACCCTCATGATCGCACGATTACCAATTATCTAATCTGGGTTACTCTTCCTCCTGCTAGGTTAGAATCTGTTCTCAGGTTTTTATACTTTTCCCATCACTATGGTAGCTGATCACCTGCTGACAAATCCAGTAGAAAACTGCTTTCACAGTTGGAAACTCTCATTTCTCTTTGTTCTGCTTTGCAGAATAAATACGTGATAGAGACAGAATGAGCTTAGGAGCCTCATGTGACATGATTTCTTCCCTCCCTCTTTTCTGTGTGTTTTCTATTTTAGGTTCTGTCTTGTGTGCTAGATCCATTGTTACAGATGTGTACTATGTCAGCTAGTAATTTGGGCACAGCTGATATGGCAACCTTCATGGTAAATTCACTTTATATGATGAAGACTACTTTGGCTCTCTTTGAATTCACTGACAAACGTCTAGAAATGTTACAATTTCAGGTAAGCTTTAACAACCCCCCAAAAAATTAACTTCTTACTGATTTTTTGTAGACTATAAGTTGTGATGTGAATGTATGTATCTTTGATTAATGTTGGCTTTGGGTCAATTCTAAATCAAGGAAATGGGATAAGAGGGGTTCTTATCAGACACTGTAAGCAAATAGCAGGTACCAGAGCTCATGGTATACAGCATCTTTTATTTTAAACGGACAAAAAAAATTACTAGAAGATTTGGTTTGGTTTGGTTTAGTTGCAGATAAACCCATCTCAGTGAACATTTTCATTATCCTAATCATTCTAATACCTGCAAACTGTGTGAGAAGAAGCAATTGGAAGTTGAAAGCTCAAACGGCTGTGTTCCATCATACAGTTAATACTAGATCATCATCTAGTTTATACTAGAACATATATAGCTGAAGTTACTACTTCAGTCCTTCTTTCTACTTTTCTCATTTGTTTGGTTTCACCTAACGTGCCAGGAGAGTAGTTCATATAGGGTACCTTTTGAAATGGAAATGTAGTTTATAACCCATTGACTTGGGAAAATTTAGGTACTGCCCATTCATAGCTTTGCTACATGAATATCTCTACAGTATACCTCAGGAGAGTTTTTGGAGCTGCAGGACTTGGAATAAAGTCACAATTTCTTATTTGAAGGCGTCAGTAAAGATTGGCTGTGAGCCATTTCTTCCTTTCTACTCCTAATTAGAATTTCTAGCACCTTTTAGCTCTGAAACATACAAACAGACAACCCCACCAAACTGTCTGGGGCATTTCTAATTTCCATTAGCAGAGTTTCTTTTTCACAGTAAATGTTGCAATTGATTTATTCTTCAGATAAGCAGTAGAGCTGAAGGTTATGCATTTAATACCATTTACTTTCTTCAAACGTTTTACAAATACAGGAACAGACTGAAAAAATATCTTTAAGATTATACATAAGTAGGTTATTAAAATGGAGTTAGAATGGCATAGTTAATAAGAGAAACATTTTTCATAGAAAAAAAGAGCTCTCTAAGACGGTTAAAATCTCCAAATTGAAATATTAATATTTCCCTCATGATTTAAAAAGAAAAGTGCATTTTTCTAAACCATTTGAGGAAGTAAAAAGGTGAACTCTCAAAATATCAGACCTGGAAGTCTTACGTTTTACTGGAGTTTGATATGTTATAAATTTTTACTTTTCTTTAGGATTGGAAGAAAAAGAAATATGGGTAGTTATCTGTAAAAATGAAGTAATAATGTATATATACTCAAATATCTTTCCAAGACTACTCAAACTGAAAAATGATTGCTGCTGCTGTGACTGGATTTATTGATTAGGTTTCTCGGCAAAGTGCAGATTATACTAAGAATGTAAAATATGTTTATGACTTTTTTCATATGAAGATAATTAAAGCAAAATTGATAGCTTTAATTTCATCTATTGTTCTTTCAGCTAACTTTTTTCAAGTACATGTTTATCAGTATTGAATTTAAAGCAGTACTTATTACGATTTAGCTTCAGTTTTATTTTCTTTGTGAAAGACTGACTCTTTCTCTTATAAAACTGCCATGCTATTCTCAATATTTTCAGTAAGTTGGATGATTTTTGTCATACAGCAGTTTTTAAGATTAGAGCTTTCGTATTCTTAATTTTTGGTGCTGTTGAATTTACAAATAAAAAAAATTTAGGTTCTTTTGTTAGTCAGATATGAAAGAATTATCAATATTTTTATTATTGGCTCCTTATGATATGGTAGATGTAAATTGATAAAATAATTTGTGTTGTATATATTTGTGGTTTTTCCTTGCTTGTTGATCACTTCCCTTTTTTTTCTTATTTGTTTTTTTCCCTTCTTATTTGTGTTTCTAGACTTTTTATACCCCAGATCTTCTTCTATTTAATATTCTTGTGCACATTTTAGAAATACCTTATGCTTAAAATTTCAGATTGAAGCTCATTTAGATACACTCATAAATGAGCAAGCTTCCTACGTGTTAACAAGAGCTGGTCTAAGTTACATATATAACTCCGTGCAGCAACACAAACCGGAACAGGTAAGCTTACATGATGTACATGTTGAGGAGGTACTGCATACCTGCCAACTAGAAGAATTCGGGCACTAATATTTTTGCAAATTTAGCTTCCTCTGAAAGCAAAAACTCAGTAGTATCTGTTGATTTTTCGCACGGGACCAGGACTATTAGACAAAGGCACCTTGCAAGTGTAGATTTCCCCTACACCATATGTTCAGCCAGCCTAGCAGGTTTGATGTGCAACAATCCTTCTGTGCAGCTTATCTGTGTGCTATCAACAGGCTCCGTACACCACAGACATCCTGTACATTCTCAGAATAACTCTATAGGTAGTTTAATACGCCTCAGAAAGTGTCATAGAGTCAAGCTGGCTCTAAAACATAAATACTGAGTATGTGTACCACTTCCATGACATCTAGAATATATTGGACCTACAGTGCATGCAGCATTTTCTTCCATTGCATGCCATACACAGAGTGTATAATACATACCCTGCATGTATTAGACAATTACTGCTTTTTTCTTCTGTGAAAAATTGGCAGATGAGTGTAGTAGTAATTTGAAATATTTCTTCTTTTGTCCTTATTCATTGCTCTAGCTATTCTAGCACCAAGACAGTGAGATTCTAAAAGCTAAAACTTGAGATTTCTTAGAGTGAGCTGAGAACTGAAATGCAGAGCTCTCGCTCTTCCTTTCTTGTGAACCACAGTTGTTATATGATAGGTGTTAATACAGCCCCTCTTCCCTTCAGCTGTGCCTCTGTCCTTTTGTGATCTGTTGTGAAGGTGAAGAACAGTGTTTTCTGGGGAAGAGAGAAGTCTGTTGGAGAGCTTTATGTTATTTCTTCAGCCAATAATTTTGCATAAAGTGCCAAAACTCAACAGATTTTTATGTATAAAGATGAATAAATGTATAAATAATCAAGTTAATAACTCAGCTTGCTTTCTTATTCATGAGCCTATTTCTGTACTAAAACCAGTTTCAAATCGACCAGGGCAGATTGTTAATGGAATGTAGCAATTTTCACTTATATCTGTCCAGCTGCCTGGTTGCAGAGGTGATGATGTCACATCATTTACTACGAGTTAGGCAGCATGTATAGATTGTATTGCCTTTGCAGCACAGAAGATTTACTGGGAAGCAGGGTGGGATTCTGCACTGTCACAGAACAGATGAATAGAGGGAAGTTGCCCTCTCTAATTCTGGAACGCCAAGGGAATGTGGCCAGTTTGCAATTCAGTTTTTATCCTAGACCTTGTGGAAGGCTTTTAGGAGGGTTTGTCATTTAATGGTGAAGAGGAAGAAAAGAACTCAAAAGGGCATATTAAGAACTCAGTATTCTGAGGTTTTAATTTAAGAGAGCAGTAGAATACAAATGACCTGTTACAGCATTTCAGGATTGATATGGTGATTCAGTTTCCAAACATTTAAGATCCTGTAGCAGGACAAAATAGCAATTTAGTACTGAACTGATTGTAGAATTTGTTGTTATTTCTTATCTTTTTCCATGTGCTTGTATGACCTCTCCCCCCTCACCCCCTCTGACTACTGATTCTTAGGGTCCTCTTTCAAATTTGCCAAGTATGGATTCTGTGTCCCTGAAGGTTGCAATGGTAAGCATTTTATAATTTCGTATTATGGTGCTGGTGCTGTGACATGGGAAAGAATACTGTTAATTATGTGATCTAGTAGATATTCATCTAACCAGTCACACTCTTTATGAATAGTGAAATTACATGTCTGGGAATACTTTCGTCATTTGTAGTAATTTGACCACTTGAAGTAATAAATACGTAAATTATTTATGAATGGGTAGTAATAGAATATTAGTTTCTAAGCCTTGAGAAACAAAACTTCACTCAGAAGAATGTTATCCCATGAGTCATTTTAAATTGCTAAAAGCAAATACTTAGCTCTAATTAGTTTTAATCACAGAAGTTTCTTTTTTGCCTGTATGCTTCGAAATATAGGTTCTACTATCATTTATAATTTTAGTCCTAAGGCTTTGATTTTATGGAAATAGTTCAGCTAAGCTCAGAAGTTAGGTGCTGGGCATATGTCACAGTTACATTTGTTAAGTTGAAGCTACAACATATTTTAAAACAAGTTATCAGCTGATATTTTTTCTTAGAGTGTGTGAAGGCTATTTTGCATAGAGAGCAATATCACAGTTCAGTAGGCAATAATATATGATCTGTCACTCTTCTTGCTTAGTCAAGTTTAGCTTTATTCTGAAAGTTTAATGGTAAATAAGGCCCACTCATCCAGCAGTACATATATACCCCATGAAAAAAAGGTCTTTTTAAAAGAAAAAGTTTTTTAAAACCAGGTTTGCTTAAAAAAAAATTTAAAAATTGTATGTTGAATCCATCTTAATTGTGTCAATGTAGCCTGTTTTCCTCTGTTCCAGTTTTAAACCAGTGATTCCCAAGCTGGTTGGATGAACAGAGCTCTGGCACAGAACACTCGCTTGTTTACTCAGATCAGCATGTATTCTTATCAATATTTATAAATTTTGAATTTAAAATATATTCTATTTATCATGGTCTTGTAGACCAATAAGGAATTTAAAGGCTGCAGCTTGGAGACCGTCTCTCTAAATTATATATATGTAACTCTATAGCGGTACATAATAATTTCACTTGAGTAGTTAGAGAAGAACCCAACTATTTTATTTTCTTCATTACTTTAATGTCTGCTTGTGTGAACACAGTTCAACCAGAATGGAACCCACTAAATCCCACTTACCACCCTAATCTGTTGGCTTCCCAGGATTTAAGCCATGTGGAAGGAGTACTTGCAGGCAGATTTGCTGCCTCCCAACTTAACCTGAAAGTTTTCCAGGTCTCAGCCTTTTAAGTTGTTCATATGTGCTTGCAAGTGCTGTTCTAGTAAAGTCCGTACCTGTCTCTTGGCTAAAGCTCCCTTGCTTTCCAAACGAGGGCAGATAACCCCAAAAAGTTAATTAATGAGAACTGTGAGTGACTTCATTAGTCATTTGTGCACACTTTTTGCATGTTTAAATGATGGCTGGATGTGGATTTTAGGGTTTCCCGGCTTGAGAAGATTCATTCAGGGTTCAGGAAGGTTGCTATCATTAGATAAAGTCGCCTAGGGCCTTGCCTGATTGAGTAATTCCAAGGATGGAGATTATACAGCTTTTCTGGGTAACCTGTTCAGTGTTTGATGACACTGGTGGTGAGAATTTTTCCTCTTACTATTTAATCAGAATTTTCCTTAGTGTAATATGTGTCCAGTATTCCTCATGTTCTCACCTGTGAGAAGACCTGGCTCCATCTACTCTATAGTCACCCATTTGATCATAGAATCATATAATGGTTTGGATTGGAAGGGATCTTTAAAGATCATCTAGGGCACCCCCCCTGCCATGGGCAGGGACTTCTTTCATTAGATCAGGTTGTTAAAAGCCCCATCCAGCTTGACCATCACTTCCAGGGATAGGGCATCCAAAACTTCTCTGTTGAGAATGTTCAAGATGTTGAAGACAGCAGTTTGTTCTGCTCCAAACTATTAGAATCAAAGCACCACATTTTTTTTTGACTGTATTATATGAGGGAGGAAAATTAGGCTTAAAAGCAGTTTGAGAAGCCTGCGCTAGGTCCCTTGCTCTTATTTTTCCCAACATAAGTGCTCATTAGATTATTAAGCAGTAATTCCCTGCCAAAAAGTAAAAATAAATGTGTAGAAAGAAACATGCAAAAAGAATCGTGCAACATGTCTAACTTGGATAGATTAGATTTCTGTCTGGAGGCTATTGTATTCCCTACAGCAGATAGACTAGGTCTGATCTTCAGGGGTGCATGCATGTGTGCACCAGCTGCATAGGAGACTTAGATGGATAATTGTGGAAGCTGGATTCTCATTATTTGCTTCTGCACCCATACTTCTCACAGTCAGAAACTTGAAATTTTGGTGACAGAGGTGATGAAGTTAGACATTTGTTTTGAACTATTAAGTTCTACCTTAAACTTTTGTATTTTATGTTAGGCTCTATCTTAAATATATAAAAAGATAAAATTTTACCAAACAAGAAGGTGCCATTTTAATGTAGTCACTTTTCAGAGGTCTGGTTTTTTACCTATTTTCATATAAGAGCAACTTCTTAATGTTTATCACATATTCTTTTCCCCCCCACCCCCAGGCTCAGTTTGATCGCTATCTGTCTGCTCCAGATAGTCTGTTAATGTCCCAGCTGAATTTCCTTCTGAGTGCCACTGTGAAGTAAGTACCTTACCTTTGAATTTCTATTATGCCTGCATAATGATCAGAAAGATGAATTTGATTAGGTTTTAGTGGATCATGATGACAATTCAAGTTATCAGCTGTGATCATGTTTGCATTGTCCTTCAGGTCACAATTCAGTTTTGTTGTGACCCTCTTTTTGAACAAACAGTGAGGAATATGTAATTCTATAACTTTCTGAAGTAGTTACTCTTGATTTAACAGACACCATCAAAATTAATTACATTCATCTATTTTGAACGTGTTCCACTGTGTCAGCAGTTTTTGGTCAACTTAAGTTGTAAATTCTTTTAGAATGATTTTGTAAGCATTCCAAAGACAGATGAAATATGTAATTCTCCATTCAAGATTTCTTTTATCCTCATTGCTCCATCAGGTCTAGAATTTTCAACGTTGTTGTCTTCTTCTATTGACATTCTATCTCATTGAACATTTTGCTGAGACTACTTTACTTTTCACCTAATATGGTGGTTTTTTAGTGATTTCTTCTTTGAAGTATGGAAGTGAGAACTTTATCTCATCTCTTGTTTTCTGAATATAACTGAACCCCAAGCCTAGGGAAAGTGCCACGAATTTCTTTCCAATTAAATGTGAACTATATGAAAACATTTTGTAGTGTTTAAACGCAGAGAATTATATGCTGTACTGATCAAAAACTTTTCTTGACATTATTTTTCACCCTTCTATGAATAATGCAGAATACAGACTATACCAGAAATTGAGACTAGCGCATCCCATTTTATGTAATGCAGCAATATTTGGAGTCTCATTACTAGTACTTGTCCTCAGCGGGATGGTATTACGGTATCTTTCAATTAAAAAATTACTTATGTCAAGGGAAAAATATTTATTGTTGGGAATTTATTAGAACAGAATAGTGCAGTTGGAAGGGACCTACAACTTAGGTTAGGTCAACTAAGACAACAACTAGTCTTAACTGCCAGGTTCTCTTGCTGTATTGCTCAGGTTCTCCTCATGTGAAGACTTCTAGTTTCATGCCATATGAATGGTGCATGGCTTGGCATGGGGGATGTTGGTGCTTTTCATTAGTTTGTTGGTCTGTCTGCTAGGGTTACCGTTCCTGCAGCTCAGCGGGCAGAGCTGACCCTGTTCTGAGAGCTCTTCTGCTCCAGTATAGATCAAACAGGGTAGCTTGAGCAGTAAAGTGAAGTGAAAGCATTGCAACTTCTGCTTCTAGGTGTCAAGCTATTGGACCTGTATTTTAGCTCTTGGTATTTTTTTAAAATGTAGGTCTATTTAAAAGTCATAATAACAGTAAATGTATTTTGAAAGCCTCAATTTTTCACTGCTAACACAGAAGCAATTTTTCAGAAGTAAACTTGATAAAGACTCGGGCACAGTGAAATTACTCTGACGTAATCATTTCTACTGTCAGATGAACCAAGATAAACTGGTCATGTATGTACTTTTGGCGTTATCCCATTGATAAGCTTTTTAAACCTCTCGGCGCAATTTAAGCTGAATTCATGTTGTCTTGCAACAGTGAGCAGCTGAGAGGTGAGAGGGGAGCCCGTGTGAGGATGATAGCTACAGCTGCTACAGCTCAGCTGGCATGCAGAAGTTTATTAACCTACTATAACTCAATGCTATAGGTCAGATTCTTCTCGGAATTAAAAAAAAAAAAAGAGAAAAGAAAATCTGTTAGCCTTCAAACAAGTAGCTTTAAACACTAGCAATCCTTTTGAAGTTAAGGTACCTATTTACAGAGATACATGTTTGTAGAACCACAGTCTTAATAGTCATTATTTTCTGTAGTAAATAAACCTTCAAAATTCCAAAGTTTCTCCTAATTCAAGTAAAATATTTAACATTAACATTTAATCGCTGGCTATACTAGTTGAAATTTTCAAGTTAGTTTTGCAGACGTTTGATGTCAATTTTGAAGATGTCTTCCTTGAAATCACATAATTGTGATCCACTCTTCCAGCGGTTGAATAGTTGTAACCCAAGAGTTCTTTGGTTCTTAAAATCAGACCACATGTTTTTGATAAGGGACCAGTGTATTATGTACTCACTGGGAATATCATTTAAGCTTTACAACTATGAAGAACATTCCTTCCGACATTCGCCAGTGCATGCTCTTGTCTTTCAAATTCCTTTGCTCATTAAAAAAGTTTTAAGCTCTTTATTTGTGTGGCTGTTGGTCTTGAAAAGCTCTTTTCATTTGTGTTGGATCACAGAAACTGAATGCTGGAATTACTATTTTTAGAAAGTGCTGCCATTTGTGTTGGTGATAAAATGTATCATGTTGTTATGGCAACTGAAACCCTAACGTACTGATTAATGACACTGACGTTATTTGATGGAAGGACTCATTTGATGCTGTTCAATCCTCTGGAATATTTTAATGAACTTTTTCTTTTAATTGAATATTATTTGGTGCAATACAGTTAGTTTTATATGAATTCTGTGTGCAGTACTTTCTTAAGATTGTCATGTTACAGTAGCTTAGTGATCCCAGACTGTGATCAGAAACAGTTGTTTTACCCGAACACCTTGAATATATTTCCCTTATAATAGTGTTTCTAGATTTGCTATTATAAGGCCAGTCTTTCTTTCAGGTATTCGAATAACCTAGTAATACTGGCAGTTGATCCTGTATATTAAAAAATGGGATACTGTGCTTCAGAATAAAATGCAGGCTTTACCTCTTAATCTTTTTTTCTCATAGCTTCTGTTTCTTAATATTTCCTGAAAAGACATAGTTCTACTCACTTGGTCTTTGATATTTCTTTAACTTGCCAATTGTCAGTGGTTGGTGAATTCAGCCCTGATTTTAGTGGATGCAGTTTTGGTGTCTTTGTTCCTTTGTTGCATATTACAGCAGGACTGAATCTGGATTCATGGTTACCTTGGTTTCGTCATCTTCTCCTGGTGTTCCACCTGCATGTGTTTGGCTGTAAAATAGTTGTAACTACTGTTTCTGACAGATAAAAATGCATCTGCGAACTAGTAAATGCATCACCATAGTGATTAAACTGGTTCAATGGGCAATGTAAATAAAACTATTAGTTTGTCTTCATAAAATATTAAACTTTCCAATTACATTTAGCATCCTGTCTCTGTGCATCATTAGTCATTTAGATCCAGAAAAGTAACAGAACACAGACTTCATAGTGTTGTTAGTAAAAGGCTGTAGCAAGTTTTAAGTCTCTGGCCGCTATCAGGTCTTCCTTTTTGACTGATTATAGAATCAGGTGGTGTCGAGGTAAAGCAAATGGAATGTATTTGCTGGTAGATGAAAAAAAAAGTGTGTATTTACAAAGGACAGCAAGAAGCCACAGGAGGTAGAAGGTAGACCACTAAGATTATCAGTCTTCTAAAAGATGCAGGGGAGTGCAGGTGAAAAACTAATGTATGCAAATTAAATCCTTCTACTATTTTTCACGATTGCAGAAATAAAGAAGCTAATTTCTTGGTTATCGGGATCATTTATGTGAGTTTATCTATGTACGTTACAAAGAGATGAGGAAGCCTTCCTTCGTTGTAACACTTTAGGTTGTTTTCACAGTTGAAGTAAAAGGGCTTTTTAAAGTAACCAGCACTGATATTTACTGCATATTTTTAGTGTATATCTCTAATTCCTTGTAGGGAATATAACTGTGCTACATACAACTTGCAAATTATGTTTTTGTTTTGTTTGTTTTTGGTTTTTTTAGAGAGCAGATAATAAAACAGTCAACAGAACTGGTCTGCAGAGCTTACAGTGAGTTATATGCAGCTGTGATGGATCCTTCAAATGAATATAAGGATCCAGAAACCATACTACACAGATCTCCTCATCAAGTTCAGGCACTCCTTTCATAGTCCTGCTTACACCAGGTTTATCAGAATCCATAAGTCTGTATTTGTTGAGTATTTGCACCTAGTTATTTTTCTGGTTTTAATTTTGATGTGTAACTGTATAGTTAAAATATGTAGGAATGCGGTTTTGTTTCATCTGCTTGGCAGAAGTCTAGTCTTTTCTGTGTCTTTGAATACCTTCTATAGGCCAGAAAATAGAATATAGATGAAAAATTATTTTAGTGTATTCTTCTAATGGAAATGGACCTTGAAAATATGCAATCTCTTTGAAAAAGGAGAAGGAAGCTTTTTCCTTTGCTGTACATAATCCTTTCAACTAGAGGTTGAACCAGTGTCTCTTATGACCTCACCAGTATTTTTATTTGCTCTTTTCCCTGTTCTTTCACTCTTTTTCTCAGCCTATCATCAGTAAATGCTGATAACTGTAATTTTAATATAACTGATATATGTTGGATGTCTCAAGTGCATCATTTCTACAGCTCATAAATAATTTCAGAACATTTGATGCTGTTTTTCAAATCCTGTTGATTAAATCTTTGAGGGAAGATTTATGTGCTTTTTTTGAATCCATTATCGTCATTGCTAGTTCTGTTATTTTCTGTAAGAAAAAGATGTATTTGAATTACGTGCAGGTACATAACCTGGAACCTAATGCTTTAAGTTACTTGTATAATTCTGTTTTATGGGAAGGATTTTGCTTTAGCACAGTCATGCTGTAGGAATCCTTGTATCAGTTGAAACTTGCTGATCTCTAAAGGCTGGGACCAATGACAATGTAGGTTAGGAAGATGACTTGCACATCAGTATGGCCATTCCTCCTTCACATGTACATGTTTTTTGTTTTGCTTTTTTTAAGTACAAAAAAAAGTCCATCTCGTCTAGTACAAGCATTTATTTAGTTAATAATCCACCAAGAGATTTTTGTGGTTTACATGTCTGCAGTGGTTCTCCTAAAAATTACAGTTAAGTTCACCTGTGGCTGCCACAGGTTGTCCTGAGAATTATGTGGGAGAGCCAGGGTGTGTAGTTGTTCAAGGGTGATGCATAGAAAGCCATGAGTGAGGGTTTCATTTCTTTCCTTCTCTGGTGCAAAGCTGAACCTGCTCTGTGTAAAAACCCTAATTTTATAGAGAGTTATGATTTAGGGGATCTTTGCTTCCAGTAAAAGAGGAAAATAGGACAGTTGTTCTTCTGTTGCACCTTATGATAAATTTTCTGCAAATTCCTTAAATGTATTCTTCTTTAGAAAAGCCTTGCTGTAGAGAAACCTTCAGGATACAGAAAGTTAGTAAAAGGAAATTGGGGTTAGGTTTTTTGATTTTTTTTTTTTTAAAAGGATAATTTAAGCTGTTTCATTGGAAGCATTTAACTTTTTTATTTCCCTCTTTGTTGTGTGAGTGCCACAGAGGTATTACAGTTGCCTGAGTTTACACTCAGATGTGGCTTGTTTATGTATGTCAAGAGGGAGATGAGTAGTCATTCATATTGAATAACATACATATTTTATTTTTATCAGTAATAATATTCCCCATAAAATACATATACTTAGTGGCAGCCAAGTCTGCAGTTCAGTATATGCTTGCAAGAGAGCAAGAAATAGAGAAGAGTGGCAGCAATACCTTTTAGTCTCTCAGAAAACTCATTGCACAAGATATATCCAGCATTCTCAGAAAGCAGCTTCCTTGGTAATACCACAATAAAGCAATAGCTCCTTTTCCAAATGGGTGTAATTTGTTGGTATAACAGAGAAAGATTTGAAAGTTGAGTGTCCCTGGAGTTCTTGGATCAGGGATAAATTCTTCTGTAATGTGAATGTTAGATTTATTCTGTCTAAAAACTCCAGACCTGTAAGACAAAAAAAATTCTAGAAGCTTAGAAAAGCTCTCATGGAAAATTATGCTCTTTTACTGGGTAAGGCACTTTAAATTACTCAGATTTTGCATTATCGTAGTATACATTGAGAAGGCTGTTCATTGTTGTTTAATAATGTTAATAGTGCTTAATATGCCTGTAATTATTATCTAATATATGAAAATTACATTAGTTGTGAAAGGATTATAAATTAGCTTGTTATTAGATTAACATACTCATAAGGGTGAAGTTTTTCCTGAAATTACACTCAACCTCAGTCTCCAATAATCTGTCAGTAGTTTGCATGAAGGTTAGTAAGAAGTTGCTTCCTATCTTTGAGTCCATGTAGAGACTTATCCATGATCTTATCTTCTCTTAATAAAAATGCAAAAGCTATAAAAGTTGTAACTTACAAAAATTGCTGTCAATCACTGATTTTGGTCTGTGCAATTAAAGTAAATGACAAAGGGTCTCAAATGAGAAAGGATGCCAATAAAAGCATTTGATTTACTGACTTCTGTCTTCCATGTTGTTATTTCCTCTTGCTTGCCTTTCTAAGAGGAGGAAGGAAAGGGTGATTAGATTTTGACCTGCCTTTTCTAGCTTGGCATTTCTGACCCCTTTGTTTTACAAGTTCCCAGGATTTCCACACCAGGAACCATGAAGCCGCAGTCCTCTAATTGCTCAGTTAGATGGATATAAGCATTACAGTAAATGGAATCATTCTGGCTGTCAGTACTGTGTCAGTATTCGGACCCCTTACCACAGGTCTGATTTGAGTGTCACAGTGTGTGAAGAGATGCTCACCTGGCTGGGCTGAGTTAGTCAGCACTTCTGCTGTTGGTCCTTAAACACTTTATACGGCGGGGCATGCCTTCAAAGAGCAAGTCCCTTACTCTCTGCTGGGCAGCAATACGCTTGGGAGGACTGGGTAAGAGGGGTGTTTGAATACTGCCTGTAGTAGGGCAGCACTCTCGGCTTTTAACACTGACAACCCGATTCTGAGAACAGAGGCGTAAAAGGCCTCTTCTTGCATCGTTGTCTGATGCAAAGATCACTTTTGTGGGAAGCGGGAGGGCTGGGTTCTGGGCCAAAGGAGTTTGGAACCGACATCTCCTGTCTTCCTGAAAGGGACCCAAACCCTTGGCTGTTGTGCAGTATGTGACGGGGCAGCTCTGTTTCTTCTCCTTTGAATTCAGCATCTGTGCATAAATCAATGCAAAATACGGGAGGCATGAGAGAGAATAAGCAAGAAGGACTTTGTCCCTGTGGCATGTATGTGAGGGCTCTCCTGTGGACTCCAAGGTCTAGATTTTCCTCCAGTTGTTACGTAGGGACCTTATTATTGACCTCCAACACATGAGTCCCTGAAACAGAAACAGGATCCCAGACTTTATTACCCACAAAATACGGCAAGATACAGAGTTGAGTTTGGGTTGGACCCAAGGTGGTTCATCTGCACTGGTGGCAATGCCTCTGTTTTCAATCCTATATGTACAGTTTCCTCCCCGCCTCTTTATAACTACACACACCACTGTGGAAATAAAGTAAAAGTTGTTTTAATTATAGCCAGCACATGGCAGCCGAGCCACGGTGAGTTTTTGTTTTCTATTATAGGAAAAGAGAAGCTTAAGGAGGTTTGGAAAGGTGATAATACATTTGTTTGCAGCATTTCAGAGTGCTCCTCCCTGTTCTCTGAGATTTATGACTCTAGCCCTGCATTTTGTCTGTTAATAGAATCAGCTGTAATTATTTTCATTAAAGTTTTTGAAATATGTGTTGGAGGAAAATACTTTCAGAACCACTAAATTTTTCCATTAATTTAAAAAACTCTATCTGTTCTTTGATCCCGTGGCTTGTCTTGCTGAGTCACTTTGCAGGCAACCCAGGGGGTGGGAAGCTTATAAAATTTTGAAAATTAAACAAAAGGATTAGACATGCTTCCATGAGTAAAACACACCCTCCAGAAGCAACACAGACATGGGTGTGGGTTTGTTTAAAATCCACTGCCACCTGCTTCTGAGGGAAAATGCAGAAAAAGAGTCATTTGCTTATCATGAGGGCACCCATCCAAAACAGCCATGGTAGGATTAGATGCTGTAAATTGATGTTAAATTGATGTCATGTTTGAATAGTTTGGAGAATTTTCAGAATGCAGATTAGAAGAAACTGGCAGTGGAAGTAAAAGTTATGTCATATAACTGAACTCCCTCGCATACTGGATTTATTTGTCAAAGGTTTCCAGAACCTCTACATCTTTTCCCCACTGCTCTTAAGCACTCTGCAAACTAAACTTCGAGACAATCCTGCAACTTCTACACCAATTCTAATCCTTGGGCAATTTGGAGTAAGGTGAGATGATTTGAATCACCCAGTGGCATACAAAGCAGTAGCTGAACTCGGCGCCAATTTGTTTCTTGAAAGAATTTCAAAAAAATAGGAAATGAATATAACTTGAACTTGGATATTTGTCCTGAAGGGTAGGAGAGGCGATGCCCTTCGTATGGCAAGGCAGGTGTCTCCAGCCATCTGCCACACAGTAGGAAGCCAACTTCAGGTTTTTGGAATCAAACTACTTCTTCAAAAGTTTTTTAAAGGCGTTTTAAAGGTGAACATGTGCTGCTGTGCTCCTGTGCTGTACTAAACTTGGCGTTTGCTGGCCAGCTAGGCCGCTGGGCTGGTGCTCCAGTGGGGATGTTCACACTAGCCCAGTATGGGGTTACCAAACGCTCAAAAGGTGGGTGAACCTCTTGTCACGCAAAGGTCATCTTCTGCTATCTACATCCTTGAGTAAAGAGACACTTTACGTAGAGCTGGTGTAGGACTGAAGCAAACCCAAGACATTGCTTCTGTCTTGGTCCTTGGCCAACTGACTGTTCATGCCCTCCAAGATGACGCAGGTAAATCTTTGGTGATCTGCAGAATCCTCTGGTGCAAAGCTATGGAAAGACAAAGTGCAAAGGAGCCCTTTACACCTGAAAATATACCCTTATCGCTTATCTTATGTACATTAATGTACATATCTTACATACATTAAGGCCTAAATGAGGTTACGACCCCCTCATGCTACAACTGTGACACAGACTTTGCGTACAATGGAAAAATGAACCACAAAGGCTTTTCTCTTAACAAAAAAGTTTTACTACCTTGCCTTAGCAGCAAGGAAACCTTGATCGAATAAGATATGGCTGAAAGGTGTTTGATAGATCACTGCAGAGCATCTGACAAAAAGAAAAACCCTGTTGCATGTGTCATATTCAGACAATGAAGCTTTCATTTGCTGCTGAGTTCACAGATGCGGTATTGTCAAATTGCAGGAAAATGCCTGGCAGACTGTATCATTGACTATATTTAGGGAGAAAAAAAAAATCAGAACATACTATTTATAGAAGACACACAAATAAGCACAGATTTCTTATCAGCCAAAGATAACATTAGTCGTGATTTATCAAAGTAATCTTTATTTTATGGAAAATGGATAATAGGGTGTAATTTAATCCTTTCTGAATGTAATGTATATTTCAAAGGGTTCTTTTTTGTCAATAAAACCATTTGTTGTGCTTGTTAAACTAATTAGTCTTGTTGCTGTTGCTCATGACAGGATAAAAGATGCCCGTTAATGAAAATGGGGAGGAGAAGATGAGTTCAAAAGTTTGTGAAATAATTTTGTACTCCTTGCAAGCCAGTTTTCCGATCAAAACAGGTTTCGCCTCTTTCGCTGCGAGCCTGCGTTAACTGAGTTTGTGCAGAGGATACATTTTCCTTTTTTAATTCCAAAACGGATTGCCCCAAAAACTCATCACATCTCTGCCTGTTTCACCTGCTACCGGCATCAGGGGCTCCTGCGACTTCCCTGGGTACCAATGCTGGCGTGAGCCACCGTCCTGCTGGCCCCACAGCTGAGCGCCAGCGGGGAGGGTGGCAGGGAGGGTGACGTTCCTGGCCTCTTCTCCCTGCTCTTTGCATTTTTTCCACCATGTGCAAACACATTCCAAGAGTCACAGGGAAGGCAAAAAGGGAAGAAAACAGAGCTGCCTGGGCGCATCCCGTGCTGGTCCCTGTCCGGCCACGCACCTTTCGCTGGGCGAGGGCGGGTTTTGCAGGGGCAGAGCTTGAGGCTGAAGCTGTGCCGAGTCTTGGCTCTGCGAGAGGCCCCGGCAGCAGTGCCAGGCTGCAGAGGCAGGACATGAGATCATTCTCTGGATCGGCAGTTGACCTTCAAAGAGTCAAAAGTGGGCAAGAGTCAGAAGAGGACACATATTTTATTATCATCCTTTTTTTTTTTCCCCCTTAGTGTTTTTGGTGTCTTTGTTTGTAGCCTAGCAGCCTCATGAAATTTTAATAGGAATTTATGAATGATTTTCAGAAGATGACTCTTAAAAGACTGGCTAAACTCTTAAAGATCCTTCTCCTTTAGAAATGGCTGAGAAAATGACCCTCAGAAGGACCAAGTTACAGGGAAATCCTGAAAGAAAGGTCTTGTCCTTGCTGTCTGTGTCAGTTCTGCATGGTCATCCCAGTTCCTAGATTCCCTTTGTACCCTCTGTTGTAGAAACTCTCCATACACAACATTTTTAATCTTGAATTACTGCATCCAGAAGTTGGAAATTTGAATGGCATGTCCAACCATTCTTCCTTTGGGTCAGGTGGCCTTATTGGTCCATACCTAAATACTACAGGAACAACAAATATTTATCCCTATGAGGATCCACCCCCACCTGCGGCTCAGAGAGAAACCTGTGCCTCAGATCTGGTGCTCCAGACAAAAACAGGAGAAAGGACTGCGTGTCTCCTTACGGCAGCCCTGCTGATGCTGCGAGGAGGAGCCAATGTGCTCCAGGGACTTCCAGGACTGTCACTCCAGCAAATGCCAAGAGAAGATCAGTTTGCCAACACCTTGACTTGGAAGGGGTTCCAAATCCGAGTATCTCGTAGCAACGTTGTCCTCTCTTCAGTTTCAGTAGTAATTTATACTGGAACATGCTCTTGCACTGTTTGGTTCGTTTATAAAATACACTGATACCTTCAGATCCCTTCGCCCAGGCCCTCTTGGCAGCACACAGGAATATCACAGCAGTGATAAAAATGTGTCAGCTATCTACTTAAATGGGATCAGTTTAGAGGGTCCTTTGATTTTTATTTTTTATATCCAGAATGGGAAAAGGACTGAAAACTGTTTCACGAAGTGTGTACAAACTAGACTGCCGTGTGAGGAGTGCTACCAGTTAGTCCTTGTTCTTCTAATGAGAAGAGATGTCAGGCTATTTTCAAACCACTTGCTTTGGGTATGCAGCCCAGGTATGGTAACACCTGAACATAAAGTTCAGAGGGTAGTTCAAGAGCACTGAATTACACCGAATCCAGAGTGGATCCTGGCATCTTACTGAGTCAAGAGAGAGAGCTGGGTGGCCCCTTGAGGCCTCTGAAGGGTGACATTGCGGGTCCTTGCGACAGCGAATCTGCTTTTCAGGTGCCAATATTGTCAGAGCCACTGTGTTTACATGATGAGAAACACTGTGCAAGGTACAACCTCCTCCTGCCACTCCAAATTTTATTTTGGGTTTATTTTGTAGTGGATCAGGTTGTTCTCACGCCTCCAGAGGTTTTCAGCCATTTATTATACATCTTTTCCTCACCTTGGAAAAGGACCTGTGCTGTGTTTTCCATATCTTTATATAACACTGTATCAGAAATAGTATATATGTATGCTGTATCAGGAATAGTGTGGCCAGCAGGAGTAGGGAAGTGATCGTGCCCCTGTACTCGGCACTGGTGAGGCCGCACCTTTAACATTGTGTTCAGTTTTGGGCCCCCCACTACAAGAAGGACATTGAGTTGCTGGGGCATGTCCAGAGAAGGGCAACGAAGCTGGTGAGGGGTCTGGAGAACAAGTCTTGTGAGGAGCGGCTGAGGGAACTGGGACTGTTCAGTCTGGAGAAGAGGAGGCTGAGGGGAGACCTTATCGCTCTCTGCAACTACCTGAAAGGGGGTTGTGGCGAGGTAGGTGGTAGTCTGTCCTCCCAAGTAACTAGTGATAGGATGAGAGGAAATGGCCTCAAGTTGCGCAAGGGAGGTTTAGATTGGATCTTAGGAAAAATTTCTTTTCTGAGAGAGTGGTCAAGCATTGGAACAGGCTGCCCAGGGAGGTGGTGGAGTCACCGTCACTGGAGGTATTCAAAAAATGTGTAGATGTGGCACTTGGGACATGTTTTAGGGGGCATGGTGGTGGTGGGTTGATGGTTGGACTTGATGATCTTAGAGGTCTTTTCCAACTGTAATGCTTCTGTGATTCTGTGACTCTGAATTCCCAAGGTTTTCTGGTCTAGCCCAGCAAGTCCTGTTGATTACTAAACTGAGACCACAGAGCAGCAGCGACAAAGCCGAGCTGGCTGGAGGTGAGACCACAGTGGGTGCAGCCGAGAGCAGCGACTGCGCCAGGCACAGGGTGGTTGCTGCCCAAACCCCTCCACCACTGCTGCCCAGTCAGGGTGGTCAAGGTGATTGCAGCAGGAGACAGGCTCGGGATGCAGGCTCCTCGCTGCCAGAGTGTTTTGCCTTTCCCTCTGGTTCCCCGTTTCCGTATAAAGATCACAGGCTGCTGAAGCAAGCGGCAATAAACAAGACAGCACGTGTCCAGCTGCCTCCCCGATTGCTAAGGCAGAGCATGGAGAGGGAGGTGATCTCCGCACATGTGAGTGCAGAATCTGCTCCAATAATCCCTACTGGGCAGAGGAAAACAGCGATCTTACTTTTTAGCTTTCATTTTTATTTACACACTGAACAATGTGACTTTTAGTTCAGGGAACTGATACGGACTGAAAAAATTGCAGAAAGGTGAGATGCGGTATTTTTTGCCAGTATTTTTACTGTCCTTCAGAACCCGTGTTGTCTTTCGTAAACAGGTGAGGAGGTGGCTCTGGCTGTGAACATGTTCTTCCTTTTTCTTCTTGGAAATCCACTCTCGATTAGTCTGGAACATTGGATAAACTGGTGCTAATGAAATAAAAGGATTTATTAGGTTACACAGTGGTATGCGGTGGCTTGGGGAACAAAGTCAAATATTTACTCAAGCTAACTTTAGGAGAGAAAACAGCCAGGGAGATCACAAGTGAAGCAGCTGAAAATCAAAATTTCATCTTTCAGGCAGATTTGTAAGTTAAATAGGGGCATAAATAATGTAAGGGTGTTACGTGGAGAATACAAGTCTGTTATGTGGAGAGCAACTAATTTTTTTCTGACTCTCCATGGTGTGCCTTTGCAGTTACCACTTTCCCTCTGACCACCTGCTACTCGACTGAACTCCGGTGTCAACTCTGCAAAGCTCCTCAGCGTATGATTAAGACTGACTGACTCAATGGGAATGTAAACATGTACTTAACTTGAAGTCCAACAGGTGCCTGAGACCCAACTACAGCTCTTGTTGAGGGCATAGCTCCCAGCGATGTCAGTGGGACAGGACTGGGTGCTCAGAGCGACGCTTTTCTGATCAGGTAGAGAAAACTGCTTCAGAAGAGATTAACTGTGCTGTAAAAGTGTTTATCCCTCCCCCTAGACAACACAGTGGGGACCAGTTTGGAGACAGCCATCTGTACTGGGGCTGCCTGAGCTCCAGGACCTGCTTTCTTCTCCCAGATAAGTAAGGAAAAGGCAGAATCAGAGAAAAACAAATTGGGCAAGTTTAGCTCCACACAGAACCACCTGGAAACTGAGTTTGCTTGGATTGGCATAACTTTAAGTAACTAAAGTTCCCAGCATGGCCTAAAATACCCTTAAATGCCACAATCACAACAATTCACTGTGCACTTAACCAGCCAGATCCATACACACACTCCTGTCTGCATTTTCCTGGGCAGAAAGCATAGGTTGTGACGTCTCCGAGATTTTTTTGAGCACCATCTTTCTTGGCATGCCTGGGATGTCACGGGACCTGAGCTCTGCGAGTCCCGGCCATGGAGCCCTGCTCATGAGCAGCCTGCTGCTCCGCACTCCTCCTTCAACAGGTGCCCTGCAAGAAGCTCAGGTGCTTACACTGGTGTGAGTTTGTACGGCAAAAAATGAGGCTGAGACCCTCTAATTACCAGTGTCGCCTCCACCTGAAAAGCTTGACAGCCGGCGCAAATCCCAAGGTCCTGAGTAGAGATTGCTTAACGTGGACTTAGTAGGTGTCATTTCTCCCATCCTCTGAAGTCGTATTTTCTCACCAGGTAAGCACATGTTGCTGGGAAATGAGAATGGGTGAGCACCAGCATTTCTGAGATTGATTTTACCGATTTTCTGGATGCAGAAATGCAGCGGGTTTAAAACGTGTTGTGTCCTAAGATACAGAAACAGAAGTTTTTTAGCTTCCCAAGTATACTTACCCTGGATGCATTTGCTGGAGTCATGATGTTCTTGGTCTAGAAAAGTTGCTAAAATTGTTGCCTGAGTGGAAACCAGGTTCAGCTCAGAGCTCTGTTACCAGTGACTCTGACTTGGGTGGGATGGCAGAGGGTGAAGGGTGGGAGTGCCTGATATTTTAATAGTTTATTTCTTCAGTAAGTTCCCCATGCTGTACAAACTTACACACACACTTCAGCACATAAGTAATCCTATTGCATGTATATATTTCAAATTAAGCAGGTGATTTTAAAGGAAGGGGGCATCTGCATACATATGTTCTCGTGAACTCCACTACACAGGGATGTGTAAGGCTGCAGCTCATCTGAAGTTTGGTCTCCCAGCTGAAGTACAGTCTTGGAATAACCTCTAAGAGTGTCCCACCACATCTGAGTTATTTGTGGCTGCAACTGAAGATGCAGAAATAACATTCTTCTGGTCAAGGACTGAATCTAACAAATGTGCTTAGAAGAAAATTCCCAGTCCAGCTCTCTCCATGGAAAAGACCACCGACAGATAGAGTTTTTAACATACTAACAGAAAAAAAATCATTCTTTCTGCATTTAGGTGTGTTAAAAATATGAGAAAAACTTTATACGTGGGTATTGGCCAGTATTTACACTTTTAAAGAATCTCTCCTTAACCTCAGTTAAAACTAATCTATTCATTGCACTATTTTTTTTAATCCCATCCTAAAAGGAAAAAGAGGCAAATTTCATAATAAATTGTGTTAACTTGGGTATTGATGCTGCTTGGTGTTAAACAAAGGAGCACAGAACACGGAAATCCTCAGTTATGGTTCTTTTCCACATATCTTTCCAAAACATACTTTTTAATGGTCCATATACTTAAAGCATAATTTTCACCAAATGTCGTGATTTCTCCTAAGCAAATGGAAATACATAGAGTGCTATGAATTTAGATACATATTTTTTATAGGATGTCCATTCTTTTTAGTTTCAAGACATAATCTATAGAACATTTGCAACTTCCTTTAGACTCTCCTATATACACATGGTTATTTAATAGTCCAGCTGTTAAATACGTTGCCTGTAACTGATTCCTTGTGAAAAGTCTTAACTGCAGCAATGATTAAAAGCAGGTTTTGGTCCAAAAACGTGAAGGGGAAAAAAAAGCAGGAGAAATCAACCTGTGCAATGTATACTTTGAGCGTAACAGAGTGAGAGTTAGCTTAAATACTTTAATGAGTAGGTCAAAAG
>NW_010532196.1:0-4304 GCF_000687285.1 Phaethon lepturus | reverse complement strand
CAGTTTATATTATATTGCCTGGAGATCCTGGCTCCTGAGAACAGGAAACCCTAAAATCACAAGTCAGTAAAGAAGAGATTGAGTAGGATCCGAGGAAGTGTGAGGGACGGGAGCAACGAAAGATATATGGTCCGCAGAAAGACGTGATGCGGAAAACGCTCACCAGAGGCAGAGATTACTTGAGGCCGAAGTTAAGATACAAGTGGCACAGAAAATATTACAGGAAGCTGCTCTAGACCTTGATGGCAGAGTGAAAAGACAGAGGAAGGGCTGGTTAGCGCAGATAAAGGCGGCAGTTGCAGCCCGGGCGATGGGGACAGGGACCGTGCTGAGGCTGCCGGGGCGCGGGGCGGGAGGGAAGGGTGTTTCTGCAGATAGCGGGAGACTGTTTCTTCCATGGTTTGGGGGGACAGCGGCAAGATCAGAGGCATTGAAACAGAGAGGAGAAATTAGCGGGGAGCCGGTGATCGTTCCTGAGCGAAGGATCATGCCGTGCATTAAAAATAGACCCTGGCACACAAGAATAAAGGCTTTTCAGCTTTCAGGTAATGACATTTCAGACAGGCCCATCTGAAGTCAGAAACATCAATACACTGTATTACAGGTGTTTACATGCCAGGCACAAACAAACAAAAAAAACCCTTCATTTAGACAACACTGGAGTTACGTTTGCCTTTGCACGAGCCTCAAAACCATGCAGCTCGTACGACTCTCAGCCCAGCTGCAGCGCGGGGGGCCGAAGGCCGCGGCCTGCAGGTGATGGAGATGCGCGGGGTCTGCGCCGGCCCCTGCCCCTGTGCAGCAGGTGGGGAAGCTCCGGGCAGCGGCGGGGGATGCTTGGGAGAGGCAGCAGGGACGCACGGTGCCAGCGGGACCCTTTCTCCTTGGGGTGCCGGCACGTGAAGAGTTAGTGAGCTCTGTGGGAAGAGAAAGGGAGGTGAGAGGAGCAAATGGACCAAAGGCCATGCCTGAGCCCCAGCATCGCCAACGCCGTCGTTTGCTAACGAAGCGAGCAGTTTGCTTGGAGCAGGGGGTTAAGCAAAGGAGGGTTTTGCTGACCCCGTGGTGGAAAGGTTTGTGCTTAAAGCCTAAAACGGCAAAGCAGGAAATCTGGGTTTCTTTCCTGGTTGTCACCACTGGTGGGGAAGTCACTTAATCTCTGTGCTTCAGCTCCCCAGCTCTGGGTGTCATGAACAGCTCAGCCAGGGTCAGGAATAGCCACCCACCCTGGCAGGGTGAGGGGAGGCTGACCACACGCCTGTGTGAGGAAAGGGCCTCTTCGCTGTGTTTTCCCATCCGAAACCACAGCTCTGAGCAAGCAGATATTTTACTACCCTGATGTTGTCAGTCTAATCTGAATCTTTCTGCTCCATTTGCACCCTTATCTGGCTGCAGCCTGCAGCAGGACGGCAAGGAGGAGGCTCTGTGTAGCCTCCTCGTGCATCCCATAGCATCGGCTTGCAGCAGAAGATTAAATCTGCTTATCTGCCCTTCTTCTCTGCCTCTCCAGCAGTGTCGTAGATGGATGCCAGATCACCATTCTCATCTGAAATACCATTTAGCAAAGACCAGGAGATAACAAGGCAGTAAGGATAGCTGTATACTTAAGTGCCGGGTCAGGTCCTAAAGCCAGAAAAAAACCACAACCTAGCATCAAATTATACAGAAGGTAGCTCGGGTCTAAAACCTGAATATGTGCCTTTTGTGGACAACAGGGGCATAGCTTTTGCCCTACCTAAACATCCACCTGAGGCGACTGCGGCTTTAAGGCTTTTCTTATTGTTGTTTGTTACTGTTCATGTTTATTGAAAGAGATTATTTCTTCATTTTCCACCTAGCCAGATGAAAGCTGAAGAGTTGAGAATTATTTCTTGTACATTAGAGGAAGAGTTGGTTTTCTCCAGCCCCACATACTGCAGGTCCACCCTACAAAGACATTGTTAAGCTGGTCATGGGGAGTACACATGGGGCATATTACACAGGTATTTACCCTCACCTTTGTTGTCCTTGTAAATCTTTAAGATCTTTTACCTAAAGACTGAAGATTTGTTCTACATTAAAGCATTCTTTTCCTCATTTCTTATCTTCTTCTGCCCTTATCTTTTCTGTATCAGAATTACCTGACTGTCTTTATCTTGTCACTTTGGATCCCTTTTTTCGTCGCTGGTGCAGTTTCTCTCTTAAACATCACTTCCCTCATCAAGCCTCATTGCCTTTGTACTCTTTTTCAGGAGCCCCGTCTTCTAGCGCAAACTGGAGATCCTATCTTTTAGCCTTGTCCCGTAGTGGTTGATTTTAATCCTTAGTCCTAATCGCTTGTGACTAATTATATTGCTTTCACAAAATCATAGACATTTGCACTGGGATTTTACCCTGTGATAATCTGAATTATGGCATTTTAATGTGGCACTCTGAATCTGCTGTTTGTTGTTTGTACTTTCAATCAGTTTCTTTTTACTGTGAAAAATTAGGTTCAGGGTGAACTTTCCTCCAAGTTCTTTACTTTGCAGATCATTAAGTTGTATTCTTTATACCAGGGCATATTTTTTTTTATTTAGTCCTCTCCTTTGTTTTGTTTTAACAGCCATGAATCCTAGGAGACAAAGTTTTGAATTGTTTTCCCTCTCTTTCTGCACCCAGAGTTGCTCAAGCCCTTTCTTCTGTTTCCATCTCTTCCGTCTCCAGCTCCCTGCCCACAGGAGCTGTCTGTGATTTCTTTACCACGCTGCACTGCATCTTTACCAAGTAGTACAGCTTTCTTTTCCCTAAGGCCTCGATATCAAATCTCTAATTACTTCTGTTCTTCCTGTTCTCATTAGGTTGTAACTTCTCCATTTTTCAGTGCCTATCCCACTTCTTGTTCACCATTGCTTTTACCTACACACATTTTGGAATATTTGCTGCTTTTCTCAGCCTATCTGTACTGGTTGCATTCTCTATCTTGGTTTGTTTTTTTTTTTATATATACACTATATGTCTTACTGGTGGAACTAGCCATGCTGTAAAACCTTGGTGGACCCACAGATCTTGAGTATTGTGTGCAGCTCTGGTCTCTGCATCTGAAGAAGGGCATAATGGCATCAAAAAAGCTATAGAGAATGGCAATAAAAATGGTGAGGAGAATGGTGCAAGCTGCTTATGGAGAGAGACTGAAAAGGCTGGATTGCTTCAATCTGGAGAGGAGAAGGCTGAGGAAGGATATGACAGAGGCTTAGAAAACATGGAGGCACTAAGTAAGGTATAAGACAGAGATATTGTTTACCTGATCCCTCAATAATAGAAGTACGGGCACTCAACAAAACATGAATGGATTTATAACAGATAGTAGCAAGACAATTTTTACATGGCAAACAATAGACAAATTTGGGAACTTGTTGCCACTGGAGTTTGTGGAGACAGACGGTACCTTCACGTGTAAAAGGACTGGAGAAAAACCTCATGACCAACAGGTCCATAAACAAATCCTAAAGAAAAGAAGCCATGATGAACCCTTTAACATCCCTAATCCTACAATGGCTGTGTGGGGCACCATGAGGATGACAGGCTCTGGATAGCAGCAAAATTTGTGTGCTCTCCCCAGAGCGCCAGGACAGACAGACATTGATCTGATCTGGGAAGGCATTTCCTTCACTCTCCTGTCTTTCGCGTTTATTACTAGGGATCGTTAAACCACAGGACTCGTCCTGTTCAGAGAGAAGAAATAAGAGCAGGAGCATGAACCTTCATGGTGGATGAATGTTCAGAGGTTGGCAGAGTTACTGAGAGTTGGCAAAGTTTCAGAGGGCTCAGGTGAGACTGAGACACTGAGGACCCTCAGCAGCAGAGGGAAGATCTGATGGTCAGAGACTGGAGCCTCACCCCAGTGGGTGCTGAGATCAAATGCGACTCCTTCCACACCGAGATACCTTGTTAGATAAAAATTTCAAGAGAGGAACAAGTGATTTATAGTTTTGCCCCATTGCAACTCACTGTGGGTTGCAATGATAATAAAAATAATCCAGAAAGGAAATAAATGTTATATTCCTAAACAACCATTAACAAATAGAGTTGCTATGTGTTAAAGGCAAAATTTGTTGCACACAGAAGGATAATTTGTGATTGAAGCCAATTCCTGGTTCTGCCCAACCTTTCTGTATGGTCTAAGGAGGGCTGCTCAACTCTTTTGATGTCAAATGTCTGCCCATTGAGTACAGATATTACAAAACTGGGAGGAGTACTCTTCACTGGGTAAAAAACTGGCTGGATGGCTAAGCCCAGAGAATTGCGGTGAATAGAATTAAATCCAGTTGGTGGCCGGTCACAAG
>NW_010532195.1:994-2082 GCF_000687285.1 Phaethon lepturus | reverse complement strand
CCCCAGCCCCTCCTGCCCCCTTACCTTAATAGTGCCGTCCATCTAGAATAACTTCCAGCCGGTACCAGCGATATTCCACACATTGACCCGGTTTAGCCTGCAACCGAAGCCTCCTGAAGTCTTGTTTTTATCCTTCTCTCTCTTTTCGCTTTTCTCCCTGCCCTTCCAGCGGTTTTGCTGTCCTCTCTGTATCCCCTCTCCTCTGCTCTCCCTCCCTCCCTCTCTCTCTGTCTCTCTCTTTTTTTAACTTTGGTTGTTGCAGCAGAGCGAAAAAGAGACAGTTAACCGGATGAAACGTTTTTTTCTGCTAATTTTGGGAAGTGAAGTCACTCGAGGAGGAAACTTTCGTCTCTCCACTGGTCCTGCCTTCTTGATGAAAATATATATATTTTACATACAGGATATTTGCTCCATTTAGATAAGAAGGGGCAGAACAATAGCTACCTCTGTCAGCTCCTGCTTGTCTCTAGGGCAGCCGGTCCAACGCAGACCTTGCCTTGCACCCCAGACCGTATTAGCGAGCGCCGTGTGTCATCCCACAGTTTAGTTTAACATGGTCTTTGCAATTTTTTTTTTCTTTTGGCTGGAGCGGCTTTAGCCTGACTCACTGAATTTCCGTCTCTTCCCACAGATTTTTTTATTAATGCGTTTTCCAGTCAGAGGCAAAAATTAAGGGGAGAAAACCGTAAATACAATTCGGTCGCGGCAGGCAGAGGGAGAAAATAATAATAATAAAAAGTCTGGGGATTAAAACGTATTTAAAACATACTTCGGCCCCTCTCCCTCACGTCTCCCAGCAAGGAGTGTGAGACGAGGGTCCAGTCCCTGCCAGAAATGAGCGGTAAGTGCAATGCTGCAAGAGAGACCAAGGACTCCAACAGTTAAACACCGGCTGGAAATGGGGCTGCGGGCAAGTGGAAGCTCTTTTCCACTTTCACCCCTTCCCTTCGCTCCCAGTCACCTCGAGGGTCGGCATATCGGGCTCTGAACCAAAGATACTGAGATGGATGGAAGCCCATCCGCTTCCTTCCCCAGCCTCCCTTTCACAGTTTCTCTCTAAACTGTTAAAATCCCACTCAAAGGGGGGG
>NW_010532195.1:0-957 GCF_000687285.1 Phaethon lepturus | reverse complement strand
AATTACAGTAATTGTCAGATCAGCTGAATTTTCCGTTCCTGGATGCCGTGTCAGGATGGGCACTGCAAAAACCCAACGACCAGCCTTTAAATTTCATTTTTAGACCTGGCGAGCCCCTGACGTGCAATTCTCTCTTTCATTCAGACGGGAGCGATCGCCAGAAAAGAAACGAGCTTTCCTTTTTCCGGGAAAGGCTGAAATCCTCCAAAGGAACCGGAGGAAAGGAGACAATACCCGCCTGTCCAGCTCACCCGCTCCACTTCCACACACACACATACCCCTTGCCAAAGTAACAAGCAGCTAACAGCGGAACACATCATGCAACACTTTTGGGCGTCCTTTATTCCCCACTTCTGCAAACTGCTGCAGCCCAAGGAAAAAAACAAAAACCAAAAACCAAACAACAACAGAAATCCTACTGATTTAATTCTGGGCTCTGTTACTTCATTCTACCAGAGAAAACTGTGAGAGGAGATGCAGAGCTACATTTTCCCAATCCTAGCAGTGGAAGATATTACACCAAAAGGAAAGAAAATACCTTTCCCACATAGCTGTAAGTTATGTCCACAGACAGCCCCTTTTGTGGAAATTACAGGTCTGAAGGGGGGAAAATCAAATTTATATCCAAAGTTATTCGCCCCCCGCCCCTTCCAAAAGGGAAATGCAATAATGCCACTAGTGTTTCTACACGGCTGCGGCAGAGATGCCTTATTAATACTTTATTTCTCCGAGACCGAAGCTGGCAGGAGAGAGCTGTAGATCCCCCTCGCCCCTCCCTCTCCCCTCCTCTGAAATTAGCCTCATCAATTCAGCTACAATTTTTTAGTTCAGATGCAGACACGGGACTGAACGTGACCAGACCTGGAGGTTTTGCCTTGCTGCTTTGCCAGCGATTGAGGCCGTCTGCAGCCGGGAGGTGAAGGAGGAGGGGGGCAGAGCAGAGGGGACAGCCCCACC
>NW_010532194.1:392-802 GCF_000687285.1 Phaethon lepturus | reverse complement strand
CACTGCCCGAGCAAAGCAGGAGCGGGCGGGTGCTGCAGCACCTGAGGTTGCTCCCTCGGCAAGGCCCTGCCTGCGCTTTTTGGGCAAGGCAGAAAGCTGGCGCCGCAGCCGAATTTAGTCCCCGCGCAGCTGCCTGCACAAGGACTCACCTCGATTGCCTTGTTACAAAAGGGCAAGTATCAGCTGGGTTTAAACAGCTTGCCAACTCGCAGCTCGCGCCCGCCGTTCTCCTCTTGTCGGAGCGTAGCGAGTTCGCTCCCTGCTGCCAAATTTATTGCGTTCGCACACGCAAGCAGCAGCCAGTCCCTCCTGCCGTCCCCGGGATGTCACCTGGAGGCCCACTGCACGTTCAAAGCCATTGCTCCTGGTGCGCCTTCCTATCAGGCAGCCTGACAGCACCCTTGCCGCTT
>NW_010532194.1:0-324 GCF_000687285.1 Phaethon lepturus | reverse complement strand
TCTCTTCCCCTCCCACTCGTGATTGTGGCTGATTGTGCCGTTAAAAAGTAATATTCGGCCCTTGATGGGCAGGCAGCAAGCACTTGATTTGGGGAAAGGTGGCAGAATTTAATTAATAATGAATTAATTTAATTAGAGGCCGGGTCAGCAGCAGGAGAGCATTGCCAGAGCTGGCTTGGGCAGCTCGCCCAGCTGCGGACCTGGCTGGCACCCTTCCGCTTGATCCTCCCTGCATTATTTTTACGTTCATCTTCCAGCTGAAGCCCAACTGGAAGACATAAATAACAGCGAGCTGGCTGGGCGCAGGAGGGATTGCAGCATGTT
>NW_010532193.1:41430-44293 GCF_000687285.1 Phaethon lepturus | reverse complement strand
GGCGGCGGAGCGCTGCCGCGCGTGTCCGCGGCTCCTCTCGGCGTGGTCTGAAGTAACTCCTCTGAAGCGCTGCTCTTCCAGCGACCCAGCGACCGGGTCCACGGAATAAAAGCTGGACTGCTTTGCAGAGCAAACGTGAAACCATCTGCAGACTGCGCCGCTTTTCTGCTCTCCCTCCGGTTTTTCTCGGTGGCGGGAGGCGGATAGTCCGTTTCAGATCAGTTGTAGAGTATATTTGCAGGAAATAGTGAGGAGGCATTGCAAAAAGAAAAAAGGGAATAAGTGGTGTCTAGACTGTAGTTCTTCAAAGTTGGTACGTAAAAGCTGCTGTCAGCAACAGGTGGTGCAGGCTGTTCAGGGACATAAACTCTGACTTAGGATGTTACTACAAAAATTAAAAAAAAGTGTAAGAATTACTTCAGCATAAATAAGCTTGTGAAGCATTATCTTCTGCAAGAAGATTATAAAGCAATACAATAGAAAGCAGCTGTGCAGGGTAACTTCCTCTAGCTCATTGTCTCGCCAAACTCCTGTAGGAAATTGGATTGACAGCATTATCTGTAATAGAACAAGCCATCTTATAAGTCTATTTCCAGACTTCATGTCCCGTGCTTATCTCAGTGCTGTGCTTACCTTCTAAATTTTCCAAAAATCTGAAAAATCACAACACTAAGGGTGAAGACAATATTGACGATGAAAACTTCATTTGAAAAACATTAGCCCGTACAAATATTTGTATACATTATAGTTATAAGTGAGTGGAAAATGTTGTCTGCAAATTGTTCCAGGGCTTCAGTAGTTTGCTGCAAAGTAATGTGGTATGAATGATGTCCCCCAAACTCTTGGACCAACAGACCATTCATCCTTCTTGTCAAACGTGTAGTTGTTTGACAGTGCTTTATTAAGGACTTTCAGTCTGGGGACTATTGCCGTAAAGCCTTAATCACTAGTTCTGACACAAGTTGCGTGTAAAAGGCTTTTTTAGAAAACATTTTATTTTTATTGAGAGAGTAAGAGACTGATGAATAGTTTCTGAACTAATTCATGAGAAAATCAGTCAGGTTTGAAACACAGGCAGCATTTGCCAGATTGGAAAAAGCAGGCCTTGGGCAGCATTACAGAAATCATAACAATATGGTGAAATAGAGTATGGTATGAACTGTGGTGGTGTGGCTCTTCAGGAGCTGTACCTCCTTATGTTGGTAGTGTACTTCACTGTGATCTCCATTTCTTTGTGTCATGATAAATTAACTTGACAAGGATTATGCAGTCTAAAAACCAGTACTTCTGCTGCAAGACAGCTCACTGATGCTTTCCAAAGTACAACTGGATCAAAGACCATATTCGCAGTTGTAAGCGCAAAGGTCATCTTTTTGGTATGTGCTGAGGTTGGTTATGCTGTACATACGTGAAAATGTCTGTCACAGATAAAGCATGGTGTGTTCATATGTTCATGT
Organism: Phaethon lepturus; assembly: GCF_000687285.1. Taxonomy (NCBI): domain Eukaryota; kingdom Metazoa; phylum Chordata; class Aves; order Phaethontiformes; family Phaethontidae; genus Phaethon; species Phaethon lepturus. The sequence continues at coordinate 42,836 of NW_010532193.1, read as the reverse complement.
ATGAGAGGTATGTGTTTTATTTAGACTTGATTGTGGCAACCTTATTTTTTTTTCAATGTTGAGATAATCTGATGGGTGCAGTATGGTTGAAATAAAAGGAGGGAACATTTTTTTCTTGGACAAAAACTTACTGGCTTAGTGCCTTTCTTTGGTTGTGGAGGTTGCTTGTGTAATCCGATAGCAAAATGGAGAATTTTGAGCTACTAAGTTGAATATTCTGTATCGTCTGTTCTGACTGTCCTGAAGAATTAGCATATCTCCTTTTAGTTTCTGCTTGCTGTTGTAGGAATTTTTATTTGCAGTAGTATCTTGATGAATATTAATGATTTACTATTTGAATAGGACTCTCCTTACACCATTTTCCTAATTTGCCTCCTTTATTTCTTTTCCTTAAGAAGTCTTACTAAAGAAACTTCTTGGAAGTCGTCGTCTATGGAATTCTGTTATAGTGGCTATAAAAAAAGATGATTTCAGGAGTTCTGGGCCTACTTCTCAGTCCTCTAGGTAACAGCCATGGCCTTTTTAATTGCTATGAAGTCACTTGCCTGACTTTTAACATGGTACGTTTTGTGATACAGCTGAAAGAAATAGAGGAAGCAGCAATTCTGCTGTTCGGCTTACAGTTCTGCATAACTTATCTTCCCACTTAGAGAATGTTAGGCAGCATGCCCTGCCACAGAGAGGTGGGAGAGGAAGAGGGATTTGGGGTTCTGCTATTTTATACGCTAACAAGTTTCACTTGTGTAGAAGTATACTGCTCCATACCTCTGTGTGTGTGGCTATCAGAAGGGGGGTTGTGTGGACTTGGAAGCAGGATAAAATCTACTACTTTTAGCCATGTCAAGCTGTCTAACATATCTTTTCTTTTCTGCTATTGGTGGGATTAAGCTGCTCTTGAAATCGGATGTTTAATACATGGCTGCTACTTTTGCAACCATGAAAAAGGATTTACTGTCATGAAAATTAGTTTAAGTAATAGTGTGAACTTAATGGCTGCCTTTTCTTCTGCTGTTCCCAAAGTTAACTTTCCCCCTTAGGATTGTATGTTAAACTCTTACTGCAGAGTGTTTACTTAAGTATTTTTCATTTATATGAGAGCAAATTTGAGATCCATTATACAGAAAGTCTGTTAAAATAGTGTAAAAGTTGCTAGGTTGCTTTCAGTTACCTATATTTTTCTCTACCCTAAGCCCATCTGAGCTGGCTTCGTAGTTACTTTTCTCTACCTACTCCAGGAAGAACATGCCATTGGCTGAAAAGTTGGCGTCACCACGGTAAAAGTTACTGAAGTCCATATCATTGGATAGGAAAGACTGCCAAGAACCCTGACATCAGATGTGCTCAGTATTGCACCTGGATTGTGTGATGGGAAAACAAGTTAAAATACAAAAAAACAGAAGATGACA
>NW_010532193.1:22505-41399 GCF_000687285.1 Phaethon lepturus | reverse complement strand
GAAAATGTTTCATTTGACTAGTACTGTATCACTAAGGGATTAAACGGTTATATGTGTGAGAGGGGGCTCCAAATGCGTACGCTGTGCTGTTCCATTGTGTAGTCTGAGTTGATGTTTAATGCAGTGATTATTGCCGTAGATTTAAAATTGGTTACATAAAGACTTCTGAATCTTATTTGTGGAGTACTCTTTCGTACTTTTTAATGGAGGTCTTTAAGAACAGGTTAGACAAATGTCTGAAATGGCATAGTTGATACTGGCTGGAGAAAATGGGAAGGATTAAATGGGAGTTGCCAAACATAGTTTATGGAGGTATCACAGGCTTGGGTTTCAGCAGTAGGCACGTGCCGAAGGATGTGTGCATCATATCCTGTGCTCACACCTTATCCTAATCAAAATTAGGATCCAGACATCAACATTGAACATCAGAGCCTTGAAACAGTATGTCCTTTTAAGGACCGTTCTAGCAGTATCTTCTGTATTCTTGTGGTATTCAGTCTGATTGTTTTAAAGATGTGTTGGTGTCCTTCAGCTTGTTCTTCTAAAAAACAAAACAAGCCAAAAACCACCTTGCTTCTTGCTAGATACGGCTTTGTGGTCTAGACAGAATGTCACTTAAAATGAGGAAAGCTAGATTTTTTTTTTTTTTTATGTCTGCCTTTGTATTTTGTGTAACCAGTAGCTTGGGTTGAAATAAGAGAATGTCTGGTATCCGTGTAGCAAGTGGCTAACATATTCCTGCATTTACTTTAACCAGTGCAGAAGCTGTGCAATATTTGAGTGTATTGTCAATGTAAATTAGAAAGAAGCCTTTTAATAGGGGTGCTCAGCCTATGCTTGGCTGCTGTGGTGGTTTATCTGACTAGTCCTTCCATCATAGTCATACAGGCTTAGTCAGGATGAGATGATCAATCTCTTGGGGCTCTGCCTGTGTTAATACCATCACTGGAAGGAGAGATGAAACCAAATAGAAACATTCAAAATCTAAAGCGCTCAATCCATGATCTAATCAGTTATAGTTTTCAGCAGGAGGGGGGAAAAAATTGCCCAGCTCTAATTATAAAAATACTTTGAGGAGATGTAACTTACCTTCATTTTGTTCAAGTTAGAATTTAAACTAGTGGGAAATAACCAAAGCATTTAACTTTAATACAAAACCACTTTTAATAATTGCAGTTGAAGAACTTGAGAGGAAATATGAAATGGTATCTATCTTTAGTTCATGAGTAACAATGACATTGATGGCTTTGAACGGCTGTTTGTTCCAAAGTGTAACTCACTGGCCTTTTCCAAGTTGAGACACATATCGTTTTCAGAAACCCTTAAGAGAAGCAACTAAACCAAGATGTTACAGTTTTATAATTCTTCTTTCATGTTTGCCCATGTTTAATTTAACAAACCATGTTGGTCTTTAGCCCCAGTGCTAAATTTGTGTCAAACTTGTAAGCCCTTTTTAAAAAGGCAGTCTGCTGAGATTAAGCCAGAAATGACTTGAATCTTTAATATAAAAGGGGCAGATCACTGTATCACTTACTACAAAGGAGAGATGAAACAAGTTTAAAGTTTGAGGTTTTCAGTATTAAGTTGACAAATTGGTATTCCCAAACTTTGTCTTGAGGGAGTAGAAAGACTTCAGCACATCTTTTTGAAGCAGGAAAACTCATTTTAAATTGCAAAACCCAAAGCAGTGCTACCTGGGCTAGTGTCAATTGTTTCATGATTTAGCTTCAAGCAGAGTCATATGAACATCATGCCTAGTCCTGTGATAGCTGTGGCGAGCTTGTCTGAAAGGAACTCTTGTTCCACTTCATAGATTTTGATGCATTTCTACATCTGAAGTGATTTTTAAGCAAAACTTCTTCTGATGACCCTACTAAACTGAAGCTCTTTTCATAGGGTTACGAGTTTGTGCTTTTGTAAAAGCTGTAAAATACATTGGCTAAAACTTAGTAGCAGCCTATTAAAAGTTGATGTTGTTAGCATTTGAAGTGTTTTTCCCACTAAGTTTTCCTAGCAATATGTAGGAAAAAATTATATTCAAATCACCTATAACATTACTGGTTTTAGGTTGCTGCCTCCTCTGTCTCTCTGCTTCCATGTGGTACCCAGCTGCATCTTGCCTTCTGACCCTGTAGCTGTCTTCCATGGTTCTGTTTTTTATTGCTGCAAAGGCTTCTGGTGTGCTTTTCCTCCCTGTATGGCGAGCCTTCTGTGCAACTTGTGCTTGTGGCCTTGCCTTCTCTTTGCAATGCAGAACAGAGAGTACTACATGACCTAAGACATCCTTATGCCTCTAGTACACACTGGACTTCTTAAGTTTTTGGTTAAGAGAAAAGCTTTTTTTTTTTTTTTTTTTTTGCTATTTAAAACTGCTATAAGATGAATTGGTAATTTTAATGTTATAAAATGTAAACACTGATATATGCATCTGTGAGCTCCTGAATACTGTGAAACACAAAGCTGGTAAACCAAGGTAGCAGAAGATGATGGTGATCAGCACAATTGCAGAGTGCCCATAAATAGTTTTCTATGCTGCTGACAGATTGTAGGACCTGGTTATTAAGTATTTGATGAAGACTGTGAACATTTTATAACCTATGAAATAGTAACAGAAATTGGGTGGCAATGAAAAGATAGCATGTAATTTTGGTTGGTACTGTTGCTCGTGTGTCCCTACTGCAGTGTCTGTACCTTTGTGGCTTACAGGTGAACATACCCTTCACCGATGTTCAGTCAAACCTAAGGATACCAAGACTCTCTGTATTCCCGTGCAGTGTTGGCAGGCAAGTGTGTGAAGTTAGGAAAGAGGGAAATTATGTTAATCCCAAGCAAGCTTCTCTGAAGTGGTTGGCGCTTAGTTGATAGTGATTACACAGAGCAGCCGAGGTGGGGTGCTTGACTGATGGGCACTGGACTAACATAGTGTCCTTCATGTTTAAATGTAGGCTGTAGATCTGTTCTGTTTTGGAAACCTGCTTGCACCCTTCTTTGCTGTGAAGGGCTGATGTATTGTTTCCTACATGCTGCTTGAAATGAATGTCTTCAAAAGAGGGAAATCTAGGAATGACTGTATATCTGTTCTTTCTTGTTGAAGAAAGAACTTTGCTCAGGCTTTTAAAAAAATTAATGGTGGAGTCTAACTTCACTTTTTTTGTTTAGAAATTCATTGAGTTTGAAGATTCTCAAGAACAAGAGAAAAAGGACCTACAGACAAGAGTGGAAGCATTAGAATCACAAACTCGACAGCTTGAACTAAAAGCAAAAAACTATGCTGATCAAAGTAAGTAAAATATATTGCTCTCCCTTTAAGTGGTATTAGTACATTTCAAATTTAGTTCTGTAAAATGATAATACATATGCTAAATATCTGTGCTATCAGATTCCTGCATTTGGCAAGATAACTAGGTTTAACTCTTGTGAAAGTTTGCTTTCCTTAGAATTAAGGCAAATCATAAGGTTGTGACTCATAATCTGATTCTTCTGATCTCGTACTTGTTGATTTGCTTTTCCTTTTCAACCATGATATTTTCATGTTTAGCAACTAGTTCAGGAGATAGCTAATTTTCTTTCCAATAAAATGTTGTCTGTGCTAAAAGTAAATGTGATCTTTGGGTTTAGAAACACTACCGGGATGAGAATACCACTGATGATGATTCTCATTAGCTTTTGTGTAACTTCTGCTGGATTAGTTCTGAGGCATTTAGTTCTTACAGCAAAAAAGCAAAGGAATAACACTTCCTCTTTTAGAGATGTTCTGTGTAATTTACAAAAACTTGTGTAAGTTTTGGTAAAAGATAACAATGATCAGTATTCCTAAAATACTGCAAGATACAATGTGAATATATTGTAGCTTAGATATTCTGCTGGTCTGCTCCTTATCCAGGTACATAGTCATCAAATGGAACTCTATCACCATTTTTTCTACTTCTGGTTGAGTAAGAGCGGGGGGAATACTAAAACACACAAAAATCTTTGCTTTTCATTTCATCTTCCCCATCCTCCCAGTCTTAAAGTGAAGATGAAAGACCTGTGCTGCTAATGATGGATTAATTTTTTTTTTGTGCTCTGAGTCTGTTAAACATGCAATGAAGGTTATGATTTTTGTTTTCATTTAGCCTTTTTAGCACAGCATAGAAATAACAATATGAATTAATATGAACATTTTTTTGTCAAGCTTCTAAGCTAACTTCTCTCAACGTAAGACTAGCATGTCTATTAGTTAATGTATATAGCTTTTATTCCTAGGCCATGCAGAAATGTAAAGTAAGACTGTATCAAGCCTAATAAGGTTGAGGTAAGATCAGTTTCTATAAGCAGAGTGTTGGTTGACAGAATAGCCCCTCTTTACTATTCTTTCTTCCTTTATTTCTACTCAACGGCTTTTCCTGCCCATAATGCAAGAAACTATAGCTCTCTTCTCATGAACTTGAGCTGGAATAATCTTCCTGTAAAGTTTCATTTTCAATGGCATGAGTGAGTCTATATCAGGATAGAACTATTAGTGCACTAGTGTTAAGATTAATGTACACTGCATACAGAGCTGAATGTCTCTGAGGTTTGAACTATCTGAACAATGGAAAGTTTTAATTTTCCTAACACTACAACTTTTTTGAATAAGCTCCTTGATTCATGGGTGGTTTAGAATGCTGTTGGCAAATCTTAGAGGCATGTACTTCCTCAGGTCCATTGCAGTTAAAATATTTTCAGATTCTGTACAGACAGTGATGGAGGAACATTTCAAGCAGTCTTATCTAGTGAAAGCCAGGATGATTGATTTCCAGGAGTTTATCTTCATAGACCAGGTCAAGCTAAAATAGATAATTGTAAAGTGTATTGTAGAGACTTGTATCAGAAATGCTATGATTCTTGTGAATGGAAATGTGTGTGTGTTTAAACACAGCAGAAGAGGGGAAAAGAAAACATTTGAACTAGAGTTGAGTGGTCTGTTTTGGTAACAAAGGACACTGTTTCCAGAACGCCTGTGCTTTAAGCCCACAGCCCAAACAACTTGTTAATGGGACACCCTGTACTCTGACAACAGGATTATGGCATCAAGACTGCATCATGTTGTATATACCATCACTTTTTCTGTTAATACAATAAAAAGTACAAGTTAGTTGCACAAAAAAGAAAAATCATTTGGATTCCTGGCAACGTATGTGGCAGTATACCTGGAGTTTCTCTTACAGAAATTGCAGTTACCATATACTGATGTACATAACGCCATTTTATATTCTATGAATCTGTTCATGTGAAATTCTTTTTTTTTTGCCTTGAATATTAAGCCTTCAAATAAATGTATGATTTTAAACTTTTAATTGCATTGTGTGTATATACGTGTGTGTGTGTGTGTATTTCATAATAATGAAAGTATTTGCATGAGAAACTCAATTGTTCCAGTAGAACCACCGAGTGTTGGCTAGAACTACTTTTTTTATAGGAAATAGTGTTGTTGCAAACAGTTCTCTAACATAAAATTCTGATGTTAAAGCATTGACTTTTAAACAGTTCCAAAATCTGTTTATTGGAGAAAAGCCTTTTGTGATGGCAAAAATGTAACTTTGGAGAAACAATAGGGCTGTGTGGAACATTGAGTTTTGCTTATGATTTGGGTTGATAACTTGTCTGGGACAACATGAAAGACTGCTATGAAGATCTGACATGCTGCTGATGCAGAGCAAGATCAAAGGGGACATAAGCACAATTGTTGAACACCTAATGAATATTATGCAAGTGAACTGACTTGGTTTTTTTAGTGCTCTAAATTTCTAGGGTATGGAAACCGTACAAATGTACATGTTCTTGAAGTGGTCTAACGCTACGGCATTATCTTGTTTTCTTTTTTATAGGCAAGGCAATTTGTATATCCTACGATACCAAAGATACCAATGTGTCACTAATTCACTGGGTGCAGATACAAGTCTTCTAGCTATATTTCTTTTGCTCTTCTACTTCTTATACTACTGCCTGTGCATTTAAATTAGTCTGTGGTATTGCCAACTGTTACCACGTCAACATTCAAAATAGTGGTAGTGTTATCATTGATAATGGGAACTGCAAATGTCTGGCACAGGGCGAGTAAGCAAATAAAACCTGGCTTTGCTGTTTTGTGTCAGAGTGCAGAGTCTGAGGTAGCAACATCAGTTTATGACATGATTAATAGTTCAGAATAGGAAACAGGTAAGACCTGTGGTCCCATGTAGCACTTTAACTACAAGACTTTTTGCTTCTTGTAGAGAACTTCTTGTGCTGTATGCGTTCTTCCTCAAATAACCAAGGCTTGCGAGAACAAGCCTTGTCCGTTAAAATGTTGTAACTCGTTCTCTTGAACACTGTCCATCCTGAGCTAGTGAAGACTAGTTAGCCCTGGGAGAGGGCGGCTCTTCAGTTACATGGTAGGGTTCCACACGACTGTATGTGCTTAAACACACATAACAGTTAAGTTGCTCAAGAAGCCATAGTTTTTTTATGTCTTGGATTATAAATGCTTGGTTTTGCATTTTTAGTGATTGCCACACGGAAGAAAAAGAAAATTTTTTGGCACTTAAATTTATCCTGTGGGGTTACATTCATAGCCACATATTCAACCAGCTGCGTTGGAATAAATCTGCCGTTGGAAATTAAAGAAGTGAAATATTGTTTCAAGCAGTTACGAAGCTGCTGTGGTTCACTGACCTTCCCCCCTCCGCATTACGACCTTAAACAGTTGCTGTCATCTACCTCCTAGATGAGTGAACTACCGTACTCTGCTCTTTCATCAGAGGAAATGGGAAGAGGGAGAGATGGCAGCATGACCTGTGGCACTGCTGGGCGGATTGTGAGCCACAGGAGCTGATGAAATCCTGAATGGCAGGGGCAGATGCACACTGAGTTACTGCTCTTGCATGATGTATAGCACTCTGTCCTGGTATTTGGTGGGTTGTGGTGGTTGCCTAAGTCAAGTTTGCTGCCACAAATGGTGCAGCAGGTTGCATCTTGGGATATTTTGGTAAACCTACAGAGAGCAGAGGCGTAAGGGTTTGAGACTTCTGTTTGAGTGTGGGAACATGCTGCAGTGGCGTGGCTCTTTGGCCCGTGATCCATGTCCTCGTCTCACTTGGCACTGCTGCTCTTCTCCATAGCTTTCCATGGTTTGCCTCTGCCCTCGTGTTGGTGTGTGTTGGCTGTCAGCACTACCTGTGCAGGGAACAGAGGAAAGACAGCACCCCTGCTCTCAGGGGCCTGTGGCTTGTGGGGGTTAAAGCAAGTTCAATATCACAAAATTCCTAGAGATCTGTCTAGGGATGATGTTGGTACAGGTAGAGTTTTTAGAAGCTCTTGCTGTTGACCTTCAGCAAACCTTTACTGAGTGTGAGCAAATGTCTTTTTCTGGGTTTATGACTTGACTAGACTTTCATGGATTTTTATTTTTTTTCTCAACAGCAGAGGGCACCTCTGAATATCGTGGAGGGCCACCAAGTGTGGAAATCCCAGGTTTTCAAAAAATAAAGGTTTAACACTTCTCTTCTCCTTCCCTTCAACTTCAGTGATGTGTCTGAGGCAGACAGCAGTCTTTGATATAATCTTAAACATTCCTTAGAAGAGCTCGAATGTATCTGACTTTCACATTATTCCAAGTCTTTGCTGTGGTGAGACCCCCTAGCTCTGCTTGTAATTAGTTTGCAGCATTAGAATGTTTCAAATTTCAATCCTGAATCCGGAAAACTAGGTACTTAGTGCTGTTAAAAACTCGTAATAGCGATAGGCAGCTCACTTGCCCAGCAGTGCTCCACGAGAGCACATGATACTGCTTTGGGTACTGCTGGTCTCCAGTTACCAAAAGGGATAAGTGCCTTTCAGGGTTCACGTGATGTGCCGCTGAATTCTGTGGGGGCTACGGAGTTTTAATTTATTTCCCTTCCTTGCTTCCCTTTTTGGGAATGTTAATTCTTTTTATGCATTGCAGGCTGTAAGTTAATTAATTTTATGGGAGTAAAAGACAACTATAGTGTATTCTGACTTACTACAGGAATGGAACAGCTTTGGAGTATGCTTTCTGGAGGAATCATTCTCAGAGGAGCCTATTTACAAGAGAATCTGAAAAACACGATGTCTGTATGGTTGAAGTGCTTTCTGATGGAGGTGGTAGGCTGTGGGAGTTTGAAAAATTTGGTTCCTTTTCTGGATCTGCTGAGTGCTAATGTACAACCAAGTAACATACTGCATTTGACAGGACAACCAAGGCATAGATATATTTCCATACTTGAGTTTATCAAACCTTAGCTTTGTAATTTATGTTCAAGTTAAATTATATTTGGGGAAAACTACATATGTAAAAAAAAAAAAAAAAACCACACAAAAACCCCCAAAAAAACCCAAAACAAAACACCACAAACAACCTCCCACCTTGAAAAAAAAAAAACCCCAAACAACCAAGAAACAACTCTTGGTCTTCAGAGCTGCAAATGTTGTGATACAACTGTTGGGATGATTGTATTTCCTATGTCAGGTGACATTGTGCAGCAATTGATATTGCTTGCTGTAGGTTTTATTTGGGGTATGAGACAAACATTTTGGCAGCTGACCTAAAAACATGGAGATTTGTTTTCCTCGGAAGCTAAACAGAACTATTTCTTTCACTGGCTTCAAGAGAAAATTGAAGACCAGATTCTGTTATAAATCTTCTGCAGATATTAAGTTATTTGGTATTTTATTTTCATCTGAGCTCCCCAGATACCAGCATTACTGTAAAGTACACCCAGGTAGACAACCTCTTGATGTGTAATCTGAAGGCATCCAGTACTCTGAGATACACCTGCACAGAGCTGTAGCAGCAATTTAACGCAGACCTTAGTTGAGAAGGAGACTCTAATATGAACTTCCAGCTGTGAAGCTTAACATTGTTTTGAGATTTGACTTAGAGTTGCATATCTGCACACATGATGGTGTAAATAATTAAACTGGTATGAAATACATCTGTTGGTAATGCTATTTCTTGGTATGGCTCAATGGTAGTGTTTATTCTTAAGGAACACAAAGCTTTTCAATAGATCCTTTGAAAGAAGTTGAAAAGTTAAGGTTTGTTCAGTGGGGGTCTGGATTGTTCCTACATGTTTTTCAAAGACGGAGAACAGCAGAACTAATCATATTTCCAACAAAGGGGGAACAGAACAGCTTGACTTACTGTCTTTCTTGATTAACAGATTTGGAGCTTGCGGTTTGCCACTTGTTTCTCATCTACATTGGCTTGTTTACAAGGCTGATTCCCCCACTGCCCTTCCCTTCCCTACCCCCTGCCCCAGCTGTCCTTTACTAAACTTGAAGAGTCTTTCTATAAAGAGAAGCACGAGCACCAAAGCATCCCGGAAAGGAAGGCGTTGTGTCTGACTAAAGCGTTTCTGGGTTCTTTCCTGGCTGCCTTACGTTGTGAAGTTACAAGAGTACCTGCCTTTTCTGTGCTGCTGTGGGAATCGGTGGCCCACTAGATGGAGCAGAGGGTACGGTTAGCTCAGGAGATTGCACCGAGTCATGCTGCAAGACTGGAGGCCAAAATAAAATGGAGTAGAAAATTAGAGCAGTGATTGGCCTGCTTTAAACTCGTCTATTAATACACCTGAAAAAAGTGGTGAGAGGAGGTTGAAATCCACTGACATATAATTAACTGCTCATGTACGTCTTTAAAATTAAAGGAGTATTGTGCTAGTGGTTTAGGTGTTGGAGTTTGATTGTTATAGTAATTCCATTGCTGTAAATGTTGCAGTAATGAAGAAAATTGCTTTAAATGTCTTTTAGAATCTTACATTCCTGAGTTGTCACTGGTTATCTGGCTTTAAAAACAAATCCAATCTGCTGTAGCTTCTGTGTTCACACTGACTTCATGTTGGAGTTTCTCAGCAAGTAACTTGCTTCAACAGCCAAATGTACAAATGAAGCATCCCACTGTTTTCAAAACAGTCAATCAATCCAAACTTTTCTTAGTGAAACACTGTTATGGCCAGAGACTAGGCGAGAAGAAGTTGGTACTAGATCCGAATGATTTTTAACTTGATTTTGGGTAGAAGTTGACTTGTATATGTCCTTGTTCATTTGAATCTCAACCTGTATGAAGGATGTCCTGGCATATGGTTGTCTTTATATAAAACAATTGTAGCAGAACGTTTAAGGAGATTTTTTTTTAAGTTTTAGGTCAGGTTTTTGGTGATAAATTACAGTGATTTGTGTGTCTGAGACGTAGTGGATACTCGAACAGTCCATAAGTGTCAGGAATAAGACAATGCAGCTGTATGTGTTGATATTTGCTATCAACAGAGCATTCTTGACAGCTAAATTATCTTCATAATTTGAAGCACCCTGCTTTTTAAACTGAGAACTAGACCTATAGTTCACAGTGGTAAGAGCTTCTTGAAGATGTCAGTCTTGCCAAGAAGTTGTAAAACAGGTGATAAATTTGACTCCATTTTCTGTGCTTCTTATTTCCAGGTCTTAATCAAACAAGTACTTAATCTGAAAGTGATAGCTTCAGTCCCTGTTTCAGTCCATGGTTGGAAATGTGTGCTCTGTAGCAACTACTTAATTGGTCATAAGGTCCTACTGGATCATGGGATCGATTGTACCTGTTTTTAAGAATGGAGCTGAATGAAAGCTGTCTAAGGAGAGCCTTCAGATAGTCTTAGTGCTAGGAAAGGTTCATCAATGAGCTGGATCTCTGTCCTGGCTTGCGTAGCAGGAACTTGTAATTCCTCTTGAAGGCATCACACTGGTTGGATTTGGCATTCTAGCAGGTCTGTTTCTCTTTCTCCCCCTCAGGCTTATCAGCAGTTTGAGGCAGAGGACAACATACAGATGGAGGGTGTTCCAAACTTGGTAAAAGCCATCAGACTTGGGAGGTAAGCTCTGATTTTTGAACAGGCAGGGTGGGCAGCTTTGCTGCCTAATTCTTCATAATGCTGTCAGGAGGCAGAAACTCCAGAGGTTTCTTTCTATCTTGCTGTAGTATTTAATCTTCCATTTTAAGGTTTGATTGGTTTGATTTGAGAGAACTTTGAGGATTGGTACTTCAGGTCATTGAACATGTTTGGATATTGGTAGTGCTGGAGAAGGTTGCAGGTAGACCTTGGGCATCAGTTTGTGGTGTTGTTCCTGTGGGACGCTTTCTCATCAGCCTAAAAATACTAGAATATTTACATTTTATGCTCATACTTATGATGCTAAAGGGAGAGCTGTAAAATTTTTCCATGTAGACTTGCAACCATGTGTAGTGAAACTTTTTTGATGTGTATCGTATTTTGCACATGTAGTACCTTACACAATGTAATCTTGCAATGTAATATCTTCCATGATGTAACAAGGACATAATGACTTTATAAAAATGTATTACAACAGGAAATGGATTTTTTGCTTTTAGGATCTATGTCATGAAACTGATTTTTATCTACCTATGAGCAATTTGGCATCTTGGAAAGAAGTCTTAGACTGAAATACCAGAGGAGCTTTTTGTATTGTTACTTAAATTGATGGGAACTGTGTCTGGTTGCCACTTTGCACACCCAGCATGTGTTAGGCAGTGCCAGCACCCAACTTCATTCCTCTGGGGGGGATGTTATCAGGGTGGTGCCAGACTTCCGCTCTTTTGTGTGCTGGTGGAGTAAAATGGAACTGGTGACAATTTGGTTTCAAATGTACTTCTGGGTGCCAGTGGAAGGCTTTTTTTTGTCTCCCATTTAGTTTCCTGTTGCTGCTGGTGGGTGTGTACCTTTAATAGTGACTTAAGTTTCTTAAAGGTTTTGGGGACAGAATCTGGTGGTCTTGCTCAAAATTCTTCTGGCTGTTCTTCACTAGGTTCAAGTATCTTCTGTGTTCCAGTCTGTGATGATCTCCAATCCTCGGGGAATATCTGATCTCTTCCACAGTGTTTAACTGGAGAAGGGAAGCGAGTTCTGTTGGTTGTTGTGTCAAGATCTTATCTTTCATGGGAGGCATGTTTTGGGTAGAGTAGATTTCCAGTGTTGTGTATCACCCTGCTGGTATTGGAAAAGCCTGTTTTGAGGACTGTTAATGTGGTGTCTGTTGAGGGTAAGTGTAAGCTTAGTGTAGATCCACTTATGACCTAAACTTCCAGCTGTAGGACTGTAACGTGTTACACAACTGGAAGCAGCTTCCAGAAATGCTGAGTGTCAAATATGTCATTTTCTAGGACCTTCATTTTTTTTAGCCTTTGTATGTAACAAAAATAGTTATTTAAGATCAGATTTCATGGAGATATACTCCTTGGCTGTGTGGTAGCAATATCTACATACATTTGTCTTCTATGACTTGAGTTAAGGAACTGTTTAAAATTGGGCTATAGAAGGAGAAGATGGTGTGCTTCATTATGGAACCTCAACTGTTGTGAAAGCGTTGTATCCGTAACGGTGGGAACTGCTTTTGTGGATTTCATGAAGGTAGGTTATTGTCAGCTATGAAGAAAGAAGGGTGTTTGTAACACCTAGTGTGGCATTAATCTTCATTAAATGCACTGTCAAGTACGTTTCCCAGAATCCACCGGATAAAATTAATCTCTAGGAGCCAGCGTTGGACGCAGCGTCTAGACTCAAGCGTACCGCACAGCATCAGGGGCCATTGCTGTGGTTTCTTTGCAGGTTCCTGGTGAGGCCGCGTGGAACCGTGACTTCACTGTCCAGTGTCAAGCAGCGGTGTTTCACCAGCAGGCAGCGTGGGCGCGGAGCTGTGGCAGGGCTGCCTGCCTCTCGCGGGGTGCTTGGACACTGTTTCTAGGAGAAGGAGATGGTTTCACAAAACACGAAGCCGATTAGTCACGCAGTTTGCCCTTTCTGATTTCCAGGCTGTCCTAAAGCGGGTTTAGCACGGCGGGAAACTTTCCCAGCCCTCGATCTGCGGGGAAGGGAGAGATACTGGGAACTGTGACGCAAAGCCCGGAGATGGTGGATTGAGCACAGCCGTCGCTGGATGGGCTGTGGGCAGCTAAAGCTGCTGACTGGTTACTGCTAGGATGTCTCTGATGGTCAACTGTTCCAAAATGTAATTATTTTTGACTAACGCTGGTCAGACTAAGCTAGTGGATAAAATTTGATTTGTCATGTCAAGCTGTATAACTATAAATTCTGACACTTGTTTCTGTAGGCACTAACCACAAACTTCCATATAACCTCCCTTTAAATGTATGAGGAGGCTTAAAATGTCTGTTGCCTAAAAATAATAAACTAAAATCTTCCGTTCATTAGGTATTTGTCTTGCATAGCGCCTCAAAAATACATATGTATGTATTGTGCTGTAAAATATATATTTATATATGTTGTGCTGCAACGCTTGTGCATCGCTTTCTGCTGTTTGACCCAAGGAGCTTTTGTTCAGTCTGGTAATAGTGCAGAAATGAACGCATTCAATCTTGCATTAGTATAAATAAAATTTGATGTAATACTTTTGGTCAGATATTTATAGGTGGAGTGCAAAAGGTTGTGTCAAGGAACTTAATGTTCGTACAAGAGCAAGATTAGATTAGAAGCTAAGAATGTTTACACAGATTTGAGAGTAGACAATTATGTATTTTGGCTCCAGCATTTGACTCTGGCAAAGATTTTTTTTGATTGAAATGTACTTATGATAAAATACTGTGTCAAAATACAGATACGTGGAGCAAAAAAGTGGTATATTGAGAATTAATTTTCAGAAGACCCAGTTGGCAATATGAAAATGTCCAAATGGCAGAGAAGATGCTGGCATTTGTCTTCAGGTGATGTGTGTTTGGCACTGAGTCTCTGGGGATGGATAACTATAAAGTTGAAGTTTCCCAGGGGTATTAAACATGGCAAGTAAAATAAGAGAAGCTCAGCTATAGAACTTGAAACACATGCTTATGTCACATAAATATCGTGCTCAAAAATACCTGAACAAAAAGATGGAATTCACATCCAAGCACCAAAAAATGTTTTCTGTTTGAATGGAAAAAAATAATTTGTGTGGGGAAAAAAAGTTCGGAGTTTGTTTAGTTTTTCTGCAAATTAATTGCACAGGGATATCACAGTTTGTTCCAGCTCATCTCCTCTTAATATGAACTGTCTAAAGTTCTACATCTGCTAGATGTATTTTTGATTTCTTGGAATAAATACAGAAATATTCAAAAGTTTTGGTTTTTTCTTTCCCTGAAACTATTGCCTTCATACTCAGTGTAATATGAGTGAAAGCCAGCAGAAGTCTTTATTTCTGTACCACAACTTATGACTTGAAGCTATTTTTAAAAATACCTTGGTTATGTTTGTCCTAGTTAAACACCTTTGGAAACTGTGTGTGGTTATGTTTTAAGAAACCAATGTAGAGCCTTAACTGGAGCTCACAGCTCTGATCCGAGACTGAGTCTAGCTACGTGATGTGGCTCTCACCTCTTCCTACGGTTTCTGTGTGCACATGTGAAACAATATGGATTTGTGTGAGCAGTAAGCTGTCCTTGAACATAAAAATCCCCTCTCATTGGCCTAGCAGTCAGCTAGGAAAAAGAGTATTTGAAGAAGTGTATTCTTGCAAGAACTGCAAATGGTAAAGTTGTGCTGCTGTTGATGTTCTTGGGAAGCTCAAGTGTTGAGAGTTTAAAAACACAAGAACCAACTTACTTTTTTATTCTGCTCTTTGCTATTCACTATACTCTCATCTCTGGTCTGGTTGCCTAGTCCTAGGCAAGTCAGTCTCATTTCCTAGAACTCTGAATTTTAATTTTAATTCTTTTTTTTTACTTTGTCTTCTTCCAGTTAGCAGACTTGAGGAGAGGGAGGCAGAACTCAAGAAAGAATACAATGCACTTCATTCAAGACATACAGAGGTAGGTCACTATGCGAAGAGGAATTTAGAGTATCTGTAAAAATTTAGATCTGTGGAAAACTTTGTTTTGTGAGCAATTGGGAAAATGATTGGACATTTTGGTTAATTTACTGATACTTGGATGTCTGTATTGTAATGTTAGTTGTAACCAGGCTTCATTTGGCCATGTAGGTTTTCTCATGCACATCTAAGTGTCTGTGTCTCTATGTTAGTTTGATTATACGTTTGTCAGTTTTATAGCTTTGTCAGACATTCAGAAGTCTTAAAAAATAGGAATTTGCTTTTTCATGTTTCAAAGGCAATTCTTCAAAGCACACTAACAAACTTCAGAGAATTAGAAATGAAATTGCAATCTTGGTACTCTTTCCAGCAGTTTTCTGTGTTGGTTTTACTTGTACCATGGAAGGAACAAATACCTTCAAAAACTGGCCTCTTACTGAGGTTAATGACGAAAAGTCGTCCCTGTCGTACTTATTGATAGCTATTGAAAACAGTATTTGCTTATAAAGGTGGGACAAGTTTGACTTTGTTAAATTAGAGCCACACTTTTAAAGTTGGTTCTAAAGCGTAAAGGGGCTTGCAATGCTTTGAGTTTTAGTAGCAGTATGCTTACTGCCTGACTAGTACGCTTATTTTAGTGAGGAAATAGCTAGGGTCGCTGAATAATTCTGATTAATATGAAGTCCCGATATTGAGCACAGTCCTTGTCCTTACTCTGATTGCTTTGCCTTTGTTTGAAAGGTCAGATAACTGTTTTTAGACCATCACTAGCAAAGAGGGGAATGCAATACTGACTGTTTGTAGTTCAAAAGACCACATATGGGGAAAGGGAAAGAAAATACAGATGTCGGATTTGGTTACCTTTAATACTTTCTTAGCAACCTTAAGATGAGTATGTTATACTGACAACAGCTGGAAGTGGCTTGGAACCACAACCAGCGTGTAGCTCTTAAGTATTGCGTGACAAGATCTTAAATAAAAATATTCATAGATTTACTGAAATCCTAATGTATTTAAGATCACCTTTGTTACTAAATAGTTGCTTTAGAATGCTGCATCTGTTGAAAACTGGAAGTTTAAGTAAAATGAGAAGTGACAAAACTTAATGCTGCCCACTTAAGTTTTACATCCTTTTGAATTGGAAATACTTCAGAGTACTGTGTGCTTGCAAAGTTTTGGTTTATTTTAGTTAGAACCTATGGGTACCATCGCAATAGAAATGGCACCAGTTCTTACTGAGTCCTGTTTTGCAGAGTTCAAGATAACTAAATGTATTGGGTACCATTAATTCAATGAAATGCTAATGAAATGTTCTGAATATCTTTTTACGTAGGTTTTGCTCCAAAATGGACAACAACCTCTGCTGGTTTGATTCCAATTTATTCAATGTTTTTACACCTTAAATTCACTTTCTTTGGTGTAGGGAGAGGTGTTTCCTTGGGCTTTATCATTACTGAGGTGACTATGTCCTTTCTTCATAAAGAAATAAGCTGCAATGCAACATGGTCTATTCATACCTCTGTGCTGCCAAAATCAGGTCTCACATTTTCTGTGCCCTTTCCTTTCAGCATGATTACTTCTTTCTTCGTTTCCCAGTCTCAGCATTTTTTTTTTTCCTTTTGAATGTTTCACCTCTCTCCCTTTGTTACATAGCTTCTGAAACCAAAAATCTTTACCTTAGGTTATTTTTGGGTTTGCCCATGAAGATTTTGATCTCTGTCTTTAGGTGACAAGTGTGTGTACACATTACTAGAGGTACCCAAAATTCGCAGTCCACCAGCTGGCAGCTGACAAAATACAACAGTACATTCAAGAAAGGACATGGAGAGTTGATGGGGTGATGGGTTTGTGGGCTGTGAAAGCTCAGCTCTGAGCTGGGAATAGCTACCAGGGGTGTGATTGTTTACAAAAGGTTGTGAGTGTTTTTAACAACTGTGTGACTAACCCTCAGGAAGTTAACTGGATACTCCTTATCTTTTGCAAAGACATTTTTGAGCACAATTATTAAGAGACTTCCTGATGTACTTTACTTTAGTCATAGACTGTCTCAGGTCAGCATTTTAATGCTGGTATCTGGTGTGTGTTTAAAACCCAGGGACCGAAATCCTTGGGGACTGGAAATGACAGTCTGATAATAGTACCCATCTTACCCCATCCCTTATGTGGTTTCTTGCTTCCCTTTCTCCCAACAAATTCCAGTGTTTTAGGTCTGTGTAGAAATTTTTTTCTTTTAAAGCACGATACTTTGGCAAACATCCAACCTACTTTAAGCATTAAGTTACCAAGTTTTTTGGCTTAAATACTTCTATCACAATACTTGTTTCTGAAACCTTTCTTACTTCCATGTTTTTCTAGGAAGGAATACTCTTTTCCTTCTGGATCAACTTCACCATTGTCTTTGCAAGTGATCCATCTCTAGTACTTACTGAAATGGCAATTGTTTTTCTTTCAATTGACCAAATAATGAACAGAGCATTAGAAAGATTTTATTTTTTTTAGCTCTAGGATGTTGGCAGTGATTACTTTGACAGATGTGGTGTTAAAGATGTGACTTGACTGCATTTTCTGCAATCTTAATTTCTAGCAATTTTTTTCTATACTGCCTGTCTCCAGTATTTGCTTCCCTCCGTTCCCCACCTTATTCTTTAATTCACAGCTTAGTATTTCAGACTTGGATGTCTTTCTCTTCCAACTCTTGACTTCACTGAGGCTCTGGACCCATGTCCTCTTTCAGCATTAATCCTACCTGCTTGTGGCTATCTCTTTTCTGGAAATCCCTGGCCAGTAAACTCACTGGCTCAGCAGCTCATGGGAATTTCACCTAAACAGTTTCAGTCAAAATGGATCAAGACCTGCTTAAACTGATAAAGCCGTGGGAAGTTACACCAGAGATGCGAACGTGAGAACTGAACCCCTCACTCACAGTGTGCGTTGAGGAGTGCTCCTCGGAGCTCAGCCTGCCAGAGACAGGGCTCTGCATTGCAGCTCCGGACACCAGCCTGCCCTCGCTGCCGAGGCAGCAGGGCTGCCTTGGCTTCTTAAAGCTCCGGGAAGAGGCTTTAGCCTTCTTCACCCTTCCCTAAATTAGCCTTGATCTTTCTTGCTGCTCTCTGTAGAGTGGGAGATGAGCTAATGGGTGTGAGTGGAATATATCCCCTTAAGCTTCTTCCCCTGGTAAGTCTGTGCTTGTGCTAACTGGCTTGATTTTAAACGGATTAAGGTATGATAACCTGAGCGGTTGTGTTGGCAGATTGGAAGGTGGAGTGTAGCTGGGTGTTTGTAGCAGGTAGCGGCGAGCATAACGTGTTCAGTCACAGTATAATGTGTGAATGCAGCCTGAACATGTTCTGACATCCACGTCATGATTCCCTGCTTAGTTAACATGCTCTGGTCCCTTGTCTCTCCTCTGCTTGCAGCATGTTTTGATCTTGCGTTGATCTTTGCTCTAATGCTCAGAATAGATGCGCAGTAAGGCAGCATGCTGAAGTTCCTGAATTTGAACTTCTGGAATTTAACTA
Source organism: Phaethon lepturus (assembly GCF_000687285.1). Classification (NCBI taxonomy): domain Eukaryota; kingdom Metazoa; phylum Chordata; class Aves; order Phaethontiformes; family Phaethontidae; genus Phaethon; species Phaethon lepturus. The sequence continues at coordinate 23,073 of NW_010532193.1, read as the reverse complement.
TGTAAAGTCTTGTTTCCATCTTTCTCTGGCTATAGGGGACCAGATGCAGGAAATGATCATACAGCCGCAGGGACAGCATGCTAGAAAGGTGAATTGTTGACAATGTAATCCAAAAATCTTTGGACCTTTGCTCTATAGACTTAGAAAGGATTTTATTACTCAGCTAGGTTTTATCTCAAATACTGTTCTGATTAATAGAAAATGTACTTCTTATATTGCCTGTACAAAAGCAGTCTTGTCTTCCACACATACCTCTTAGTGCTTTTTGGCTTTTCTGCAAAGAGATGATGCGCTGCTGCTAGTGACTCTTCCAGAGCAAACCCCCTGAGTAGTGGGTAGAGGGACTCATTTTCTTTTTCTGCGTGGTTAATGGGGCACACTTCATAACTGCAGCACTGGCTTTTTAAAGCTTCGACTGCAGACTGTTTTACTATTCCGTTGGGAAACTGAGGCAAAGCAGTACATTAGCATCTACCTGAGAGTTGACTAACACCTGTGGCACTTCTCTGCACGGATTTCCACTTGTTTCTCTGTTTTAAGGAAATGCTGCTTTTTATCCTTTGGGAAA
>NW_010532193.1:0-22474 GCF_000687285.1 Phaethon lepturus | reverse complement strand
TTTCCCTGACACACAGAGTATGGGCTTAGTTTAATGAAGCATAATTGGGCCATGGAAGTTTCTCAGTGTTTTGCGCTGATACGATGTGACAGAACAGTGAGCCTCTCTGGCATTGGGAATGTACTTTGTCAGGTTCATTTGGATAAACAGATATCCCCAGCTAGTCCCTGCACAGGGAGGCAGGAAGAGAAGGCCAAGTGGAGATGTCTGGTTACAGTTGTGGCTAAGCAGGGTACCAGTCGTAGTGTTTTTGTGACTAGCTATCTGTTCTTTCTAAATCCTTGTGCTGAGCATTAACAGCTTGATGTATAAAGCCTAGATTTAACATCTTTATGTTCTATTGTATCTGCAAGCAACGTAATCTTATATGTGGATAAAGATGCATCGAGCTCACCAGGGGGAATGATGCTTTTACTTAGGTGACAAGCTCACCATGAATCCTTAGAGGTAAAAGGTAGTTACATGGAAGTACGTTTAGGTCTTTTGTACTGAATCAAGGAGATTCTGGAAATGTCGGTTACCTTAATAAATCTAGATTATGTGGGACATGGAAAGATCTATATAGACACAGTTGGTCACACATTCCCAAAGGGAGGAATCTGCAGGATGAACAGCGAGGGCTGTGGCCCAGAGCCTGGTCTGACAGCGAAGGAATTACTAAAACCTGTCCTGGAGGAGTTAAAGCATTGACACAAAAAGGAAGGAGTGAAAGAGAAAGGAAGGTATAAGGGGTATGCTCGCAACCTGGTTAAGGAAAAGGTGCAGGTACAGTAACCACAGCATGGCATATACACATTTGTTTGTGACAAAGAAAGGATCAGGCTTGTGTATGTTGGGAGCAGTCATATTTGTAAGGGCAGGAATAGACGCTACTGCCAGGATGTTCATTGTCTTTCACTGAAGGCTGAAGCTCAACATATAGAAAAACCTGTAGCACTTTGTACAGTTACAGAACTTGTCACATGCCGCATGAGGAAACCAATCTGAGTATTTTTTTGAGATGGAAAGACATTGCATTGCTGTCACTTGCATTCACAAGGAATGACTTTCATAATCATCTTGTAATGTCTGTAAAAGCTCATTATAGTCAGTTTTTACACGTTGTGCCCTAAAATGGGCTTGCACATGAATTGTGAGGTGCTGTTAACTACATAAGGTAGTTCTTCCAAGTTCTGAGTTTATCTTTAATCCCCTCAGCTAATGCTAATTGAGCAATGTATTTAATCACAACAGTGCTGAGGTGGTCTGTATTTATGATGTCTTCTTTGACACAATTGATCAGATCCAAAATATTTGTGGACTTCAGGGGCAGCAAGGTGAGCTGTGAGTAGTAAAAGGTTATGGACGATTAAATATTGACTGCAACTTCTATTGAGGAGAAGGTTAGTAGATGTAGTCCTTTATCGTCTGTCCTTTAGACTAAATTCGGTAAGAATTGTGCTGAGTAGAGAGTGATTGAATCCATTTAAGTCTATTTTAAAATTGTCAGCAATATGAACACTTTTTTCTTTGGATAGCTGAGTAATCTCAAAACATAGCAAAACTTTTGATCAGATTTTGAGCACTGAGAATTCTAGTGTGTTAATTTGTTAGGCTTTTTTTATCAGTATGGTACTTCAAGGCTATGCTGAGACCTAGAGTCATTTAGATCGAAAATATCTCTGGAGGTCATCTGCTTCAAGCCCCAGTGGTTTTGGAGGGACTCCTCAAACTTTTATTGTAGTTGAGCAGTTACAGTGAGCTAACTTCACAATAAGCTATGGTATTTAATTTATTTCAACCTTTGATTAACTGATTTCTGGCAGTTGAGAATCTGTGCACCATGACTCTACAGCACCAGCTGTGTAGTTGCCCTGTCCCCTGGGGACAGAGGGAGGGTGAGACACTTTTCTCCTTGTGGACAATTTTTCAGTATTGTCAACTTTTATTCTTGGGATCCTGGATCAAGGCACTGTGTGGACTTTACATGGTGGTAGTACTGTTTTTCTGATTTTTTGCGACACCACAGGCATGTATAGCTTGGATCTGTGGAGGAATTGCCATGTTGCACCGCACATGACGCACACACTTTGTTTTTCATCTTATTTTAGTGTTGCTATAGCTTACGTACTTTATGCTGAAGACCTACAGATTTGCTTGTCTTACCATCAGCATCATTTTCATCTGTGGAATGGTACTAAACTACATAGTCCTTTAAATTGACCCGCCCTCTAGCCTCTGTATGTGGTTAATTAATATGGTGAGACATTTCAGAAAACAAAAGAATAGACTAAGTGGAGGGAAGAAAGTAGGATAAATCATGTACTTTGCAAAATGTGAAAGTTTTACTGACCCTGTTCTCTTTTTTCCCCCCGTGTGTTAGTTGTTCTCTGGAAAGGTACTTGTTACTCAGCTACTGTTTAGTAGCTAAAAAGCACCCCAGGTGTTCTGTTTACAGTTTTACTTTGAGAAGCCAATTGGTGTGCTGCAAATTGCAGGTAGGACAGCTTTTGTTCAGTACTATCTCCCTCGCGTGATGAGGGAATACACTGACAGGATACAGAATGGTCTAATGTGCATTTCACGGTTACCCATTGTGTTTTTCCTGGAATTTCTAAATTAATTTGGATTATAATAAACCTGTGTAAAGCTACGCATAGGAACCATTGGAACATGTAATTTTGGTTGCTTGATGGAGGCAGAAAAGCCAAGAAATGTGGATAGTTAAAGGCAGAGCCTTCAATTCTTTTGATTGCTTCTGTGTATGAGTAAGCATTTAAATTCAGAAAGCAAATTAGATGGTCCTGGTAAAACACTGCATTTGTATCATTTTGCTGGAGAATAAATTTTGTAAGCTTTTGACAACAGTTGAAGTATATTATATAATGTTTCTCTAAAAATAGGCAGATTTTTTTTTTCTGTTCTGAAATATATTAATTAGCTCAGGTGAATGCTGAGAAAACCAGGATCTGTACGTAACCAGTATATACCATATAAGTTACTGATTTATAGAATATCCATCAATCATGATATCTTAAGCCAGTTCACTCTACCAAAAAAATCTTAGGCTAAGAATATATATTCAGATACGGCTAATTCTGGCAAGCAGTGTTTGTGGAGAAGCTGATATTAACTGAAGTTTGTAGCATCCAAAGGTCAAGCTTACCGGCCTTGGCTTGACATCAGCCCTGACTTGAAAGTAACATGTGGGTGGGGGTTTCCAGGTCCTGCTGGACTCAGTCGTACTGTAAGTAACTGCCCCCAAAGTAAAAGGTGATGTAATATTGGTTGTACAAATGCCTGTTGATAACAGTCTTCTAGCAGTGTGCACATACCCTTTCTAGAATAGCAGAAGCAATTAGTTTTACAGAACAGGTATTTTTTTCTAGAAGAAGCCTTTGAGATGTGACCTGAATGTGTCTCAGGAAAAAAGTACACTAAATTCTTCTGCAGTACACCTATGAGTTCGTTCTTTCTTTTATTTTGTTTTGTTCCCAGTGCCTGTTCATCTGTGAACCTGAGTGCAGAAATGCTAAGAATACCAAATGTCATGTAGGCTTCTCTTCAGGCTTTCCTAGTTTTCATTTCAAAGGTGTATGTCCAAACTAACCTTACGGAGTGATACAGTGATACCCGTTACTTCTCCCCATGCACGTCCCGGATCAGTTACATCTGGGTAGCATCATCCTTTGGCCAATTGGAATTGGGGTTCATTAAATACGTCATGACTGCAGGAATCAGCATGTTGGCCTGTGGCTGCCTCTCTTAAAAGAAAGAGAGCGAGCAAGCAAAGCTCTTCTGGAGTGCTAAAAATCCACAGGCACTCAGTCCTTTTTATGAGATGTTAGTCTAGATAATTGAAAACCAAAGCTTTCTGGATTCTCTACAAGTGAAGCTAAATTTATTTGGAAGTAAAAAGAGAAGAGATGCTGACTTCGTATTTCTGTCTATGGAAATCATCTGATTCTTAGTTTGTAGATTCATTATATTTAACATTTGAGGTGCATATTGTCTGACCTCTGCAGTTAGGTTATAGTGAAATGTATCGTGTGTCATATAGTAAATTTTAGTATCTGTTGGACACAGAAGTCTTAAACAGCCTCTGAAATGGATTTGAACATGGCACTTCTGGTCAAAACCCTTTTCTGTAATGTCACATGCACTTTGTACGCCCTTAGGATGTTTCCTGTGTACGAATGCACAAGTAAGTTCCCTGATTTTTTTTTTTTTAATTATTTATTATGGGCTTCTCTTCTGGTTTGTGGTTTTATAGACTGTATAATTTTGCTTCTTTCTTTATCTAATTCTTTAATGTTTCTGAATGCTTTTACTGTTTTTAGCATTACAGGGGAAGATTATACTCTGTTGGCCAAGAATTATGCAGTTGTAGTAAAAGCAAATGGTATTAAATATTTTTTGCTGTTTCTCTTGTCGTTTTAAACAGATGATTCACAATTATATGGAGCACTTGGAAAGAACCAAACTTCATCAGCTAACAGGGGGAGATCAGCTAGAATCCACAGCACACAGTAGAATTAGGTAAGCTATTTATTATGCTCTCACCCTGAACTGAAAGAAAAAAAATCCATTCATTTGTGTTTGCAAGACTTTGTTCTTTAATCCTCCAACAACGGTTTGGCTGAATCGGAAAGATTTGTTGTATGATTGGAATGCGGTAAGAGAACAGTGTAGAAATCGGTAGAAAGAGGCTTTTGCTGTTGTACTGCTAAACGTTGAGATATACTTTGTGCATTAGCCTTAAACAATTTCAGCTTTTTTGAGTGTTTGCATTCGGGTAGGCAGGGAAAATGTCAGCAGCTGTCCCGAAATAACTGATACCTGCCACGGCTTTGTGTACGGGTTGATGAAGGTGCGTATCGTGGTACCCATTAATTCTAAGGGCTTGACGTGAATATATTATGCAGATTTTGAAGCTTTCTAGCCTATGAACTCTGCGTGGAAGGAGGGGAGGATAACTCCAGGGCTGGCTGTGTCTCTGCGTCGCTGCATAGATGCTGCGAGGAGCCCGGCGGCTCCCGGCGCGAGGGGGAGGAGAGCGGTGATGTCATTGCTCTGGAGCTGCTGCAGAAGAGTGGAAAGCTGCTGCTGATGGCATTGTTTTTGTGGCAGCGGCTGAATGACAGACTTTGCCTACAAAGATACACCCTCGGCCCCTGTGTAGCCTTCTTGGTTCCGGCGTTTCACCATGCCAGCACAGCGCCATGAATCCTGGATGCATGCTGCTATTTGTGTTTGGCTTCGTTGGCGGGGCGGTGGTCATTAATTCGGCTATCTTGGTATCTCTCTCTGTTTTGCTGCTCATGCACTTTTCTATTTCTACTGGTGTGCCAGCTCTGACGCAGAACCTACCAAGGATACTCAGGTACTCTGACCTACTGAACCTTGGCTTCATGTGCTCTTTTTTTTCTGCTTTCCCTTTTCCTTTCAAACAGAAAGAGCAAGGGTAAATTACAGATGTAAATTATGTATGGATCTCGAATTCTTTTGTAAACGTAACATTTATGGGGGGGGATGTGGCAATATATTTCTTTATGCACTCAATTTCATTGCCCGTTATTTAAGCAACTACATGGTCAGTTTATGTATTTTTTTAAGAAAGCTATTACATTGGTTTATTGTAACCTGCAAAAAAAGCTGTGATGATAATGTCGTGCATAAAGCTGACATTCAGGGTATTGTCAGGTACTTGGCTGATGTTGTATAGCCGTAAATGTATGCAGTCGGAGGCTTTGTACTGTTAAATTTCACTATTTTTGAATCAAAATAATTATATAAGAACAGTTAATTGGCCTTCTGCTCAAAACAACAGTAATTAGTTGACCAAATTATTTTAAAAATAAATCTGATTATTGGTTGGGGGGGGGTGGAATCTTTCATTATTTAAGCATTAGAGCTCTTAAAGCCTATTCACTATTGTTCAGCCAAATGTTATCCTCTCCTCTTTTTCTGTACTTGCATGGCAAGCTGCCAACTCTGTCTGTCCCCCCTCAAGTTACGTTCCGTTTGTCCTACTTGCCTGGAGCAGTAGCAGAGATGCATTAGAATATTGTGACCAAAAGTAATCTTGACACGTCTTAGTGCTATAACTGCAAATGGAAAACAGTTGAAAAAGTTTTAAAATGTAGCTTTCTGACCCGAAAACTTGACATACTTTAACTGTGGTTGTAAATTGAATAGTAAACTTTATTTAAAGAGGTAAGAATGCTGGAAATAGTGTTCTCTGAAAGAGGCGTGTGACTTTCTCCTTAATACATGGTGCATGTTGACTTTGTACGGTAGGGTGTTTTTAACTTACTTCTCTGAGCACAGAAGGGTTGTTCCAAAGGTTTAAAGCCAATCGATAGGTAAAAGAAATACCAATTGTTAACAGCAATGATGATAAATATATCTGCATGAGTACTTAAATTTATTTTATTGTTTTATATTTAAAGTGTAACTCTCTATAGGCTGATCTAGTTAGTAAGGCTGCCCTTGTTTAAAAGGGAGGGAAAATCAAACCCAAATCAAATAACAAAAAATGCAAAACAAAACAAAAAAAACCCACCAAAAAAAAAAAAACCACAAAAAACAAAGCACAATATTGAACTTCATGTTCAATAACTTTTATTAGACCTTTTATAATTAAGCAATCAGGTGGTTTAAGAAATAGGGTTTTTTGTAATGTGCTCTTGCTTCCCTGGAGTCCATTTAAAGGATTTGAGGGGCTTTGTGAAGCTATGCTTTTTCTTGCCCTTAGTAATTTGTTGGTTTAGGAATTACAGGAATTGGAACTTGGTTCCTTTATCTTTTATTAATTTTGAAAAAGATAAAATATAGGATGACAGAATCTAATTGTGGAAGAGTTCTTTCTATTTTTTTTAACACTAGTCGGATTTCAGAACAGAGCATCTGGTTGCTTATCCTAAGGGTTCCTGTAAATGCTTCAATACATCACTTCAGAATATTAGTTTAGGCTTTTAAAACACGTGCCTGCCTTCTGCTCACTGTCGTATTTTCAGATATTTCTTGGACATTGGAGGAGTAGAAGGGATTCTTTGCTTTCCGGTCAACAACCAGTGAAATAAGTTGAAATTGCTTCAGTCTAATCAGATAATTTCTTTTCATGCAGACATGCATATAATAGCCTTCATTTCCAAAATAAGCCCCCTTTTCAACCTTCCTTTACCCTTTAGTCTTGCAATGCACCCAGACTGTGTTTTAGTGCATCAAAATGGGTTCATAATGAGCTACTCCGCAAAAAGAAAAAGCTGATGTCAGTTGTGAACTTTCTGGTACCCATTTTGTTTAAATTCTCTCTTCCGAAGACTGCAAAGAAGATTAAGCTTTGCGGCATATCCTGTAAGCAAGCCAGCCTGTCTGCTCTGAGCCATTGCTCCGGGAGGCGTTTTCCAAAGCGACGGGCCCCTCACAAGGCATGCTTTCTCACCGGCTTTCTTCTCCGCTGAAGGGCAGCTTTTCTTCCTTTTTTTGTTGCTGTACTACTTAACCAATGAAACGGTTTCAGTCTGTCCTTTAACGTAAGCTCAGATTATGTGGCGTGTCTTTTGTTCCCGCACGCTTTAGAGTTGTGGGAAATCTAAAGAAAAGCAGAACCTGTTACAATAGCGGGAATCGTTGGAATCAAATTCTGTTTAGTTTTGTGGCTATTTTTCGTGGAGACTTTTCAGCACAGTTAGTTTGCAGATGCTGGGACAGTATCTGATGCTTTTTATTTTGTAACCCTGACTGATTTTGCTTTACTAGCTTTGATGCCGACTTTGCTCTGCTAAACTATTTCCAGATTAACAACCGAACTTGGAATAATATTTATGAAAGACCATAATACATGCAATGTGAGAACTAGTCGCAAAGATTTTTGTGACAAGGAACATCTCTTGTACACCTGTACTGGAAAGGTTTATGCCAAATAAATTGCTTGAACGTGAGTTTTCTGGCAATGTAAAATTTACCGAAACAAGTTTACTGCTTAATCGCTAAATCTAATCCCTTCTTGACTACCTCTTCTTCTGCACGTACTAATTCTGCATAGAATTCTGCCTAGGTTGTCTTTAATGTGTGAAAAGCCTTGCAAAAGAAAGTATATATAGTTGTGAATTGACTTTTTCTAGTGCTAAAATACGAGATCTCTCAAATCTTAGTATTTAGTCTGGATTGTCTCTGCAGGGGTACTTGCGGGCGATGCTTTCTCTCAAGAAGCGTAATTTTCTGCCATCACCTGTGCACATTTTTGTCATCTGTCTTTAGTATACTTAAAGTTGTGCTAGTTGATTACAGTCTTTTTTTTTTGTATTTGATTGTTCTGACTGAACAAATACTTCGTTTTATCTCCATTCTGTGCCTGGCTGATACTTTTCCTTTTCAGGGCTGGCTGTAGCATCCTATGAATTGCATTCTGCGCAATGTTTTTGTCTCTTGCTAGCGGGAATAATTAATCTTTTTGTTCCCTGACAGCAAGATTGACTTGGATTTTTTTTTTTTTTCCCCTGAGGGTCAATATACGAAGCTTTGGAATTTGCCATAGGGAAGTGATAAAGGTAGCAGAGATGGTGAGGAGTGGGAATGCAATAATTTGCCTTACTGGCACAAGCTTTTGTGCAGCTTTAGGGCGAAGTAGAGTGTTGAACTGATTTTGGTCAAAACTATGCAATGTTTGGCTGGGCTAGTTTTAACATCGGTAATTCCTGGACCCATTTTTTTTTGAGTTATATAAATCCATGTAATGCCTGTGATCTTCAGAAGAAAAATATCATAAATTTTGCAAGGAGTTAGTCTTTAAGCTGATTGTTTACAACTTTCCCAAATGCTGCAGTTAATGATTTAGCTGTTGGCCGTTTGTAGAAGTTACGTGGTGCTGTATCTTGCAAAAAAAAAAGTGCAATATGGTATTTTTAAGAGTATTTGCTGAAGACTGTAATTTAGTCTAAAATAAGGAACCATTTTCATCTCATACTCCTGTTTGTGCTCCACTTCTGTAAAACTTGTTTACTATAGGTTAGCTTTGGTGCAATCAATAACTGCTGCTTAAAGCCATGGAATAGACTATTTGCAATTAATGTGAAATGAGGAATTATGTGCTGTGATACAAACTGTGTATGCTGCATTGTATATTTAATAGAGAGTAGCGTATGAATGTTTGAACCTATAATTTTACCACTTCCCTGCTGATTTCAGAAGCATCCAGGAAAATATATTGTGTGATGTCTGAAAAGGCTGATGAAACCTGTCTCTCTTTCAAGCAGAAAGGAGCGTCCGATATCACTGGGCATCTTCCCATTACCTCCAGGAGATGCACTACTTACGCCCGAAACGCAGAGAGAAGCGGGGGAAACGCCTGGGTCAGAGCACTGGAAATTCCATGAGCTAAGCCAGCCACGGTCCCACACAAGCCTGAAGGTGAGCGCGCAGCTTGGCTGCCTAGTGTGGTGGGAGGAACTCCCATAAACAGATAAGAGATCCTTGGTGGGGAGAAAAAGTAAATTGAAGGGGAGGAGGGAAACCCTTAAATTGTATTTATGTAAGCCAAGTGTGTTGCTTACTCAAATGAGCTTTGAGGGATCTTATTTATTGGAAGAAAGGAAGTTTGGGTTGCGTTTTCCGAATGAGTGGTAGTACAGGCTAGTTCTCCTCTTACTCACAGGAGTGGGTTCGTTCTTTCTGACTAAGGACCCTTTCCAAAGGTCAGTCACTTGTTCTTTACACACTAGATATGCAACTAGTGTAAACAGGTCTGATGGTTTAATATTGCTTTAGAAGGAATGCTGTGGTTACTACACAGGCAGTACTCTTAACGCAGCCTCTGCCTACTATCAGGCGCGTAGCGTAGGTATACCACAGAGTTGAGAATGACCTAACTTTCCTAAATTAGCCTGTGAGTATGATTTCCCTTACATGTAGCTTGGCTATAATTCCTGCAATTGTTCTGTGTTCCAGCAGTGAGAGGGTGGCATAGAACAAGCTGCAGAAATGGAAAAATGGGGGAGTGGTGTTGGAGTGTGCTGAATCTGGCAGTCGGGACTCTGGTGCACTAACAACACAGTGGGAGGAGGGATCTGCAGGGTGAAGAACTCCAGAATGTGTAAAGCCTCCCTATATCTTTATGTTGATGAGGTTTTTTTGAAGACTATGGATGCACTGTTATTTTGGAAAAGGCATACAGTTGAGGGGAATTTCCTCCGAACTGAACTTAATACCTAGCAGGGGAATATTAAAGTGATAAGAATTAAAAAGCTATCCAGAAATAATTGGAACACAGATTGTTTTGTTTTGTGGGGGTTTTTCTTTTTTTTTTCTTTTTTTCCTAGAGGTCATATGGAGATAATGGGAAGTGCAAGTAATGGTTAATTATAAACATACCAAAGTGACAACAGGAGTTTGGATCTAAAAATTTGTCACTTAAACTCTTGGCTAGGACCATTTTTGGATCGTAAATTTGTCCTATTCCCTTTTTCCTAACCCAATTAACATCAATAATTGGACAGACTTTAGGAGAGCTCTCTGAAATACAACTTAAGTTATGAGTAAGGGTAGTTGGAGATGGGGTATAAAGGGAAGTCTCTGATCCCATCCTGTCCCCTCAGAAAATTATATTCATTACTATACATTGTCAAAATGGGCTTCTTGGTATAGTTCTTCTAAAAATAATGCACTGCTAAAAGAGAATTTACAAAACAGCATGGATTAATTTTTCAAACCTAGTTAGTCAGAACAAGTCCCTTGGGTCTAAAACATCATCTTTGCTTTTTAGCTGTGAATGTAAAGTACTTCTGAAGTGAACCCATTGAATAACGTGATATGTTGAAGTCATAACCAGAATTTGAAACACTCTTCTCTAATACTTTTACTCCTCTAAATACTTCTAACATCAAGTACAAGGCAAAGGCAAGATTCTGCTGCTGTAAGGCATCTGTTTTCCACTCATGCGTGAACATTTCATTAATAGTGTTTTCTTTAAAAGTATCACAAAGAGTAGGTGTCGGGGAGAAACTCAGACAAAAAAGACTGGGTTACCCTATAGCTTGTACAGTACTGACATTGCTGGGTGCCATTGTAAGACAACATACAATTATGTACTATTCATTCTCTTCTGCTTATTTCTGCAAAGCATTGCAGATGAGCTACTGCTTCTTCAGATTCAGTTTTTGAATTTTTAACTAATTTTTCTTTTTTTCAGGAAAAGTCTTTGGGCAGCATTGCCAAAAAAGTCAGATTTGCTAAGTCAACCCAGCATTGACTGTCAAATGCTTAGCTTTGAGATATTTTGATTAATTCATTGTCACTTAATGGAATTGCATTTCATTTTCATTAATTCTAGACCAAACATTCATTATAGTCTAATCGGTATAATTTTCAAGAGTTAGCTAAAAAAATACAGTAGATAATAAAAGTCAGAATTGTAAAATAGATTATTTGGAATTCTCTTAAGGAAAGGATCATTCTCTACTATTTTCTTTTGCACTATCACGCAATTTTTCTTGAGCTTTGTGTGTGAAAGTCGGTGATCGGTCTGTGCTGCATCAGTTAGTGGATGCTTTTAGAATACAAAGATGTAGACGTGTTTGAACAGAGCCAACAGCTCTGTTGTGGTTTTATTCACAGTTTGTGTGAACTCTGGATTCCCTTGGTAAGGGGTACCACTTCCTTCTTTATCTGCTTGCTGAAGTATAAATCATTATCCAGCAGCTGAACTTCACCAGTTCAAAAAGCAGTTGGCTAAATTGTGTAGCTTTTTTTTTAATGGATGTAAAATGTTAATATGTCAGTTTTGTTGCCTTGTATTACTATGGGTAAGTGTATGTGTGTTTTTCCTTTAGTGGTATTTGTTAGTTGACTGTTTCTGAATAATTTTGTCAGAATATCAAATACTAATTATTGGTTTATTTTGGAATTTACTTCCAGTTTTCATTCTGTCTTAGTAATTGATAGGCAGGTCTTGAAAGTGCTGAATTTTGTTTCTAAGGCTTACAAATTCTATGTGGGGATGTCACTATAGCATGCAAGCTTTTCACTTACACTGATACACATAAATGTGTATTTTCCTCCCTGGCCCCACAAATTAAAATCTTATCTTGCCAAGAAGTTCCAAAGTAAAAATTTAGAAATTACAATTCTTACTAATCTTCCACTAGGTACAAATGGGAGAATGCATGTCTATATGCAAGTATCTCCTATTTTTTTTTTTAAGTAACGTTAAAATTCAGTTTCACTTCCCTTTCAAAAAGGGGATGCTAGCAGTACAATGAATTGATGCTTCACAAAATCTAAACTTGCTTCATTGTTGACAAGTTTAGGCTTCCTGAGCCAATAGATATGTCCTCTTTAAATGTCACAGACTTGTCTATGGGCTTTGCATTCACCTCCGATTCCCAAACAAAACCCTAAAAGAACTTTTTATCAAAACGTAACCATTCTGCCTTCATTTTGCCCACACAAGCCTTGGTGCTTCATCTTGAGTTTTGCCAAGGAGATTCCTCTAATGCTGTACACTAGAAAATACTGGCCTAAACAGACCAAATTGTTTTCATATCTGCAGTGAGCTCTTCACTGTTACGTGCTGCTGAAGTCATAGTTACGATGTCGGGATACTGGTATGGCTCTGGTCGTGAATGAGGGGAGCAATGTGAACCAAAGACGACGGGTCCAGAAAAAGGCTATTACTGTTTCCAGGTAGTAGCCTCTAGTTACATCAAACGCAGTCTAGGCTGCCCTCGAACACAGTGCCTGATGCAGCCCTGTCCCAGTAATGACCATCATCTTGATTGCAGCAGCTGAGTTCATAGCCATGCTTGTGGTTCCTGATACAATCTCAATGTAGTGTAAACTGTTGCCAGGAATTGGCTTCTAAGAAGGAGCTATTTACTGATGTTCTGTAGTTGATCTGAAATCTAAGCAGATGAGTAGTCGCTGCGGTTTAGTGTCTCGTTCCCAGTGTTATCCGGGGCTTACAGCGCAGACTGGAAGGCGTGTAAGAACAGTTTGGGTGAAGTGCTTGCAAATACTGTACTTCTAGATCAGTTAAAATCATGTACTGCATCAGTGCTTCAATGTCTACTTTTTAAGAAGGTGTTTTAAGATATCATGCATATTTTGAACAACTAAACATTTTATAACCGGTTTGGGAAGATTCAGCGGTTCATTGTGCAGCTAGAAGGATTATCAGTGTGGGAATGCTGCCTATTGTTAGAAGACTTAGCAGAAAAGCACCCTAAACTTGTGACTATAATAATCAACTGAGATCAAACATTAGTATTAAAAATAAGGGCATGTTTTATGTAGCTATGACCTCCTTAATAGAAGTGAAACCATAGCTGTAATCTAAAGATTAATTTGGTAGTACTGGCTTAAAGTATCCTTTCCATTCCCGCTTATTTGCGTTTGCATATTCTTCAGTAAAACACAGTAATTTTGGTGTTTGTTCTCTAGTTTAGATGCCTAACTCTTCTAATAATACTTTAATTCTTGTTCATTTTTTAACGGTAATGTTCAATGTTAGGATGAGCTCTCTGATGTTAGCCAAGCAGGCTCAAAAGCTACTACTCCAGCATCCACAGCTGCTTCAGATGTGCCTGTACTGCCTGCTGAAACTCCTCAAAAGGAAGATGTTGAAGGACTTGCAAAGGGAACAGACATGCTGAATGAGAAGGTGGACGTAAGCAAGAACATTGAAGTACAGGTAGCACAAGAGACAAGAAATGTGTCTACTGGTGAGCTGCTTTAACTCTTTAGTATATGCTTACTATGGACCTCATATTTAATCCGTTATGAACTTTCTTTAATTGTGCCACAAATGAGAAATGTTTTTTGACTCAATATTTTCAGGAATACAGAATATTGGTTAGAGATATAAGTCGGTTGTTTATAAGTGGCTTTAGTCGTTATTTTTCTAGAATTGGAATTATTTGACACTTCCTTGTAAGCAGCAGAAAAGGTATTCATCTAGACAGGAAAAGTCATGAGATGAGATAGACATCCACTTGGAGAAGTAGAAGTACTGGGGAATAGCTAATCTTGGATGACTTAAGTTAAATTCAGGAGAGAGTTACTTGGAATATTCCAGTGTCTGCACTAGAGTATCAAAATTCATAGGTCTTCTCATTTAATTGCCTTGATAAGTTTTTGAACAGAAGTCTGAGTTGATGATTGATTAAGAACAACTGCATGGAGGTAATGTCATGTGTCACAGTGATTTTGTTTATGGAGATGTACCACTGCCTTTTCCCTAGGTGGAAATGAAAATGAAGAAAAATCTGAAGTTCAGGCAATCATTGAGTCAACTCCAGAGTTGGATATGGATAAAGATCTCAGTGGATATAAGGGTTCCAGGTAAATAGTGTGTTTGATTTGAGTAGGAAGACCGATTTTGAACTTGTGACTTGTTTAGAAATCTCACCAGACTGAGTTCATGCATTATGTGATAAATTTCCTACTTCTGTTACCTTACTTCCCCAAATTCCTCAGGAGGTTTTAAGTACAACAGCACTTCTTCGTTCTGTTGCTACAACTGATGAATGTTCAGGGTACTTCATATTACAACAGACTTAAGAAGGCTTAAATATTCTTTCCATATTTCAAGCAAAGGATCTATACAAGAGGCCTTTTCTCCCTAGGTCTGGGTTTCAAGGTACTAGCATTTTCCAAGCTGGGCCCTTGTGTTTTCACCCATGTCTTTAAAATCTGGACTTATAACCGACGTTGCAAATGTTACAGCATTTATCTATCCGATTCTGATGGGTGGAATCCCAGTGTTGGCAGAATGGTTTTGCCAGAGTCGGCTTCCTTGCAGGTTTTTGCTTGTGGAGGTTAACATTTCTGTCAAAAACTCTAAAGCCCTATATAAAATAAGCAAATGGTGTTTTAGTAGTAGTGGGTGTCCCTGATCTTTTAGGCAAGCCCTGAACAATTTAGGGTCTAGCCACAAGTCCTTCAAATATGTTATGTGTCTGTGTTTCATTCTTGTGATGAGATGGAAAAAACTACCTTAAATAGTGAATGTTAATGGTGTAAGATCTTTCTGTGAAAGGAGCCTTTGTTCTGGCCAGAAGAGTATTTTGATCTCTGACTATTCGGTTCTCTTGCATTCTCGTTATATTAAATGACTTCCAGTTTGGCTGAGCTGTCGTTCTTTAGGCATTTGGGCTGACTAAGTCCCGATAGGGCTGAATCTCTATATGCCAAAACTTGATATGCTTTAATTTATTAAAATGCTGACCAGCTCAATATCAGCGGCTACCTCAAGTTTGGAATCTTGATGCCAAAGTAGTGTTTGAAAATAGAATCTAGGACTCTAAGCCATCTGAAAGATTCTGAGAATCTTACTTCTGGGTTTTTTGGGGGTAACAGAATGAACTACTGGTAAAAACAGAGAAAACTTACTTTGCTGTGGGAATGTTTTCTTTCTGCCTTTTTTATGTCTTGCTTTTATTTTTTGAATAGCACTCCTACCAAAGGCATAGAGAACAAAGCGTTTGACCGTAATACAGAGTCACTCTTTGAAGAGCTGTCATCTGCTGGTTCTGGCCTAATTGGAGATGTGGATGAAGGTGCAGATTTACTGGGTAAGAAAGGTTATTTAAAGATGCCCTTTAGAGGAATTCTCCTTGTTAGTGGAATGCTTAATTATCCTTGCTGGATTTACTGTTAGGATTTCTTTGCATTAAAATCTTTTGAGGATCATCCTAAGGCAGTCATTGGAATGCAAAAAAACAAGAGAAAGTGTTTGTTCTTTCTGTCGATATAATGATATCAGCTTTAATCTTTTGGGGCACTTCTTACACTATTCTCTATTTCAGTTCTCACTATATGTTCTCTGACACAAGGATTTTTATATCGAGCAAGAATTTTTATCTTGAACTAGTTTTAGGTAGCTCAGTTCAGATTGGGCTCAATCTGTAATGGCCGGCTTTATCCCCTCTCTGTGGAATTTAACTTGGAAGAGAGAATTGCAGCAGAATGCAATGGTGGTAATTTGAGAATCAAACCATTAATTGAAAGGGGAGGGGGAACCCACATTTCTCTTCCCCTCCCCTAAGCAGCTTGTTGCTACTAGTGTGCTGAATGAAAAAAAAGTAGGTTTTGGGAATATAAGTTAATCAGGAGCAAAAAGGTTGTTAAAAGAAGGATCTTTCTATAAACAACATGTATTTGTGGCCATATCAGTTCAGGCTTCATTTTGAAATAATGAAAGCTGGTACTATGGAATATATAAAATGCAGATGCAACTCTTGTGCGTTTTAGAAGTGGGTTGTATATAGAAAATCAGCAGTCTGTTTGCTTTTGTCGTCTGACCTGGCAGAAATACAGATTGTTAGCAGTATTAGTTAGAACTGTTGTGTGTGCAATCTGGATTTCTGATTGTTCAGTGTTCCACCAGAAACTTATTTTCCATCAAATAGGTGACATTTCTGCAAAGCATTACTCGCTTGGAGTAATGGGCCTATCTCCAGTCTGAGAGATGGGTTTTCTTTGTTGTCACTCTGCTGCCTTGAATCCTGAGCAGTGGGGACTACCACATCCTCGCTGGAACATACTTCATCCAAAACTCTCGCACTGTGTTGTCACAGGGACAACTAATGGCACATTCTGCATTCACAAAATACAGATACTGGAGAAGAACTATTAACATGTAGCTAAGGGATGGAAGTTGCTGTATGGTAAATTGTTTAAAGAAATCCAATTATTGTCAGGACTTCCTGATAAGAGATGCTTTGTTTTCCATGGACAAAATAATATAGTATAATGTATCAAAAGCTTGTCACGGACTTCATAAACGCTTTCTGTAAAACTAGTGCTAGAAACACCAGTGTGTGCAAAATGAACGCGTTGTGGTAACTGCGTTTGTTATGCAGAATGTGTTGGTCTAAAAGTTTTACTTTATAATCATCATTTCACTTTGAGCACAACCATACTCCAAATTACTCTTTGTTACTTGAAAGCCACATCTGCCTCCAGGATAGTCAGTGTGTTTCAAGCATTTGGATCTGTTCTAAGTAAGCATTAAACCTGAGTTTGGAGTTCTGTAAAAGTAGTTAATTGGGATTCTCTAATCTGTTTTCTCTTGGGCTGCATACCCAGGGGAATATTCTGGTGTGTATGCTTCTTTTTTAAAAAAAATTCTTTGAAATCTGTTGCTTCTACAGTTAGGCGTTCTTGGCTGCTGCTCTCATAAAATACATTCTCTGCATTTTTTCCCTGCTTGGTAACTTTTTTTTTGCCTTTGCACTCTTGGCTTCCTAGTTTTTGTTCTTGCATTATAAAGGATCCTGAAACCTGTTAGAAGTGATCCTAGGTACTTTTTTCTGTGAATACTGAAAACATTTAAAAAGCAATAGCCATTTGCATAAAAAAAACTCTCGATGACTGTAGTGTAGGGGATTTCTACAGATGTTGATGCAGTAACAATAGCTTATCAAAGTTCCTTCACTATTAAATGTCATTTACCAAAACCGAGAAATTCCAAAAGAGGGAACTTTGTCTTGCATGTCTATTTATAGGTACTGTTTTTTTAATTGTTATCCAAACATCTTTTAAGTCTTCTGTTACCAGAGTTGCTTAGAAGATTGTGTTCATAGAGTATTTTAAAAGGCCTCCATGCAGGTTGCTTGCATGCCTACAGTAGAACAGAATAATAGGGTGAGAAATTAATTTCCAGAAACTTAAATAATATTGAAGTAGCTACATGAAAAGTGGAGTTCACTTTTTTCATAGTGGCATATTCATTTGAAACTTTTACTGAATGACTCGGCATTTCTTCCAAGTACTGTGCTTCTGAAATATTTCACAGAAATTAATATAGACTTTTACTAAGTTACGGATTTTTATAAGAGGTCTGACCAATAGAAATGGTTGTGACAAGTTTAACACCTGTCTTTCGTATAAATCCTGCTTGTAACCACATCACATTCCATTTCAAATTTTTGGTGGTGGCTTTGTTTTAATTCACTGTTTATTTCGTAAGTCTAAATATTTTATTGCCCTTCACTCATACTGCACCTTACATGAAATGTTTTCTTGTTCTTGTTTTTGCTTTACATGGAATGCATGGGCTTTAAAGACCATAATTTCTTTGGTAAGGTATCATTTGCTCTGGGGAGATCTGCAGGGCTTTTGCAATCTGAGCTTTATAATTCAGCATGTCTTGTATGTGTAACTGATACACTTTTGTATCTAACACGGTATAAAAGACAGTCAAGCATTTTAAACTTTTTATGGACTAATACTTTCCCAGGGATGCCATGTTTGGCTCTTGACTTAGTAGTAATGTAACCTCTTGAAAATGTACAGACTAGCCTGTGGTTAGTCAGGATTGCCTTTAGGCATTAACTGAAGGCAGACTGGGAAGAAGGTGGAGGGGAAAGCTAATTGTAGAAGGTAGGTCCTGAAACTTCAGACAGCTCAGTTTTTCTAACAAGTTTGTCATACTTACAACTCAACTGTTCTTAGACAATGGCAAAACGTAGGTTTTGTAAAAACATCCATTTTATCTGCTAATTTCATGTGTTTGTTTCCTTTGGAAAGGAATGGGTCGTGAGGTTGAAAACCTTATTTTGGAAAATACTCAGCTGTTGGAGACAAAGTAAGTGAGAATGTGTATGTAAAAAATACTGACCTTCTCTGTTGTTTTGTTATATCTTCTCTATCTTAATACACAGAAAGTTGAAATTATACAAATGTGCTTCCAGTTCTAAGAGTAGTAGTGGTATAAGTATTTTGAATTTGCAGGTATATTTGGCTAAATATATAGCTTAGTTGGTATTCTAGAAATTAAGGACCGAAGAAGCAAAAGCTGCTTTTATCCTTGTAAGGCTACAAGCAAAGTGTCCTGATGAGATCAACTCCCTGCCTTTTCTCTTAGAAACACAGCTGTAACTGCAGAAGCTGATCCATAGGAGCACTGCTGAGGAATTCAACCTCTAAGCAAACTGCTCTGATTTATCTGTACTTTTTTCTAATACAGACGTGTGAATGTCTTTGAGCATTTGAGATTCGGGGTGAGAGGGCTGACCTGTTTTAGAAAGCTGTGTCTTTTTACAGCAGCTCTGTGTAAGAAATTTGTAGGTTTTCAGATTTAAGAATAAAATCGGGCTGAAGCTAAACTATGAGACCCTAGTCACCCTTATAATGGTGTATTTTAAATGTTTCTGTAGAAATGCACTGAATGTAGTGAAGAATGATTTGATAGCAAAGGTGGATGAATTGACCTGTGAGAAGGATGTACTACAAGGTGAATTAGAGGCTGTAAAACAAGCAAAACAAAAGCTTGAAGAGAAGAATAAGGAACTGGAAGAAGAGCTAAAAAAGTAAGTTTAATTCCATGGTTGTGACGAAGAAAGAAAAAACCCCGCTGTGGTATCTAATGCAGCTATTTTTTATTTTGTATTTAGGGCTCGTGCAGAAGCAGAGGAAGCAAGACAGAAAGCTAAAGAGGATGATGATGTAGGTCTATGTGTGTATGTGTATTTTTGTATGTATAATTCACAATGGGACTTTAGAAATTCACATGGGTTTAGTGAGTGCTACTAAACTTTACTGTTTAATAAGTGATGGTAAACTTCCTCCATGTTTCAGAAAAAAAAAATCTAAAGAGCACAAGTAAACTTAAACTGACCATGTTTAGTTTTTTCTTTCCTCTCTGCCCATTATTCTATGTCACGTTCTTTTTGAAGAACTGGGAGGGTTTTATTCAGATTACACTACATACAAAGGATGGGAGGAGAGGAGGGTAGAATTGAGTTAGTTTTTACAAAGACCCAAACAATTTGGAATCCAGAACTGTGCCCTAAACTGACTCTTATCAGAAGGCAGAGGCTGACTCTGCAAGGCCCTACTGTGCTCCTTTGTTCATCCCATGTTTGCTTTTTTTGTGTGTTCAGAGTGATGTCCCCACCGCTCAGCGGAAGCGTTTTACTCGTGTTGAAATGGCCCGTGTTCTGATGGAAAGAAATCAGTATAAAGAGAGGCTGATGGAGCTTCAGGAAGCTGTCCGATGGACTGAGATGATAAGGTAAAAGGCTCTTTTAAAATCTTTGATAGAGCTCCTTGGATTTTACAAGCTTTTGATTTTTAGCTGCCGAGTGGTCTGGTCAGTAGGTTATGTTATGAGGCCTTACTTGCCCTTCTGCTTGTCTCCCTACATGCCCATGAATAACTTTGTTTTTAAGTTACGGACATGTACCTTATCTTTTCAAAATGGGTTCTTAGTGAGACCTCGGTGAAGACGTGTACTTCATATGATGTGAAATAAGCATGCCCTGAAGAAAAGTGTGTATCTTGGACCAGTTACAAAACTTGGTAATTGTAAATAGCTTTAATTTGGTGGGCAGAAAAAATTACTCTGTGTGTGTGTGTGCACATACCTTAAAGCAGTGGGCCCAGCTGTCAGCTGAGCTGTCAAAACAGGAACAACATACAGTCTTCAGATTGAGTGTAATCCATTTGTAAGGACTTGGGTCGTTCAGGAAGGACATAATTTTAAAACCCTGCAAGGTTTGCTTAAATGTAAGCAATAAAGGTGGTGATTTGGTCTAATCTGCATCCTGAATATTGCGTTGTTTGGAAGATGTGATTTTTAAAAACAAAAGTCTTCAGCCTTGGACCTCAGCCCAGCTCATTCTTGTCGCACCCCCCTGAGCCATGTCTGTGTCCAGCGGGTAACGGTGTCATTTGGTGCCGCCTGATGGTCAGGTGTAATAGTGGCATTTAATTTTGTCAGTTGTCCTCAATACTCGTGACCCATTTCAACTCTGAGTCTGAGAGAGGAAAAATATGTATCCCCAAGCAGACATGGCTTGCTTTTCTATAGCTATTGTCTCCTGTAGCAATACTCTCCTATCTCTGTTAATGAATCTCTGGCTTCAGGAACAATCACTTTATCATTTATTTACTGATGTGTTGAGGAGTAAGAGGTTTTAAAATAAAAGGCAATGTTTAAAATATCAAAAAACAGGAGGCAAAAGAATTCTAAACCGTTTTCTGCTTTCTACTAGCTGTCTTCGTTGCAAAGTGTTACACAGATCTGTCTCTGCTGTCTGAAAAGCACTCGCCAGTTGTGTTTGTGATGCAAATAAATGTGGATGATCATTACGTAACTTCAGTTCACCTAGTGAGAATTTCAATATTGTGCTCCAATCGGAAAAGAAGTGACAGTGTGAAGAAACAAGCTTTGATACCTTCGATATGTTATCCTGGTTCTTTAAATAAGAGTTACACACTGTTCTGTTCCATTCCTTTTTTTTTTTTTTTAATTAATGCTTACTCAGTAAACTTGGAATTCATTTCTTGTAGAGCATCAAGAGAAAATCCAGCCATGCAAGAAAAGAAGAGATCAAGCATTTGGCAGTTGTAAGTATTGAAACACAACTCGCTGGCAAAAATAAATAAAAGACCCTAATCAATTAGCTGGCATATTTTTGTATGTTAGCTAATTATCTTTTGGCAGACAAAGATGTCTTAACTGTTCTCCTCTTGTTACCTAGCATGCCAGCTCGGTAAGCCTGTTCTTGAAGACAAAATGTATCGTAAGCTGCATCACGTAGTGAATGGCTGTGCACTTTGTGAAGTTAAATGCCAAAGTGCTGTAATTTTTATCTAGCTGAATATGCATCAGGGCTCTTGTTCTGAACATTTTTCTGGGTTCTTTTTTACGACGAAAAGCAGAAACCTGAATAGCTCCTGTAGATTGCATTTATTTCAGCTTCCTTTTCCTTTATGAAGTACTGCTTACTGATTGTTAAATTTTCCTTTCTAACTTCCAGCTTTTAAAATCTAAAATGTTATTCACAACAGGATATTTGCCAAATAATCCTTTGGTGTTGTGGTTTGCTGATAACTGTTTTACCTTTTAGCCTAGAAAATGGTGAGATTTTTGAAGTGCTCTGTGCATGAACTAATACGCTTTACAACACCGTCTTCCAGGTGTGGTGTTAACATCCTAATTTTGTTGGTTCCCTGTAGATCTTCATTCAAGACGAAGATCCCATTAAATTTTATAAACAAATGGGATAATAATTCTTTGAGAATTTTTCTTACTGACATGAGTTTCTGTGCTTTGAGAGTGTTGCTGAGTGTGAGGTGGTTATTGGGCTCCAGTTCCTCAGTCTAACTGGCTTAAGCAGGCTAGCATATGCAGTGTTTTGCCTGCATAGTCAAATTTAGATGTATCTTACAAATCCTATCATCTACCTTTTTTTTCTTGTTCTAGTTTTAGCAGGCTCTTCAGTTCATCTAGCAATACAGCTAAGAAACCAGAACCTCCTGTCAATGTTAAATATAATGCTCCAACCTCACATATTACTCCATCAGTCAAGAAAAGAAGCAGCACCTTATCTCAATTACCGAGTGACAAGTCTAGAGCCTTTGAATTCCTCAGTGAAGAGTAAGACATTTTGGTTTTATAATACTAGATATGCTTTATCAAGTATTTACTCTTTTTTAATCCCCTGAGATAAATAGCATGCAGGACAACCAAAGGATCAGGCCCAGC
>NW_010532192.1:2885-3432 GCF_000687285.1 Phaethon lepturus | reverse complement strand
CCGCTGGGAAGAGCGAGCCCGGTGCCACCGCGTCTGCCGGAGCAGCTTTCTGCTGTGCCCTGCATTCGTTTTGCTCCAAGGCTGCTGCTTGCTTGTTAGTTGTTAATGTGGAAAGTTTAGTATCATACAAAAGACGACTCAATGATCAGCCCCTGCTATCTAAATTAAATCTTGCTGCTATAAAATTCTGGGTTTCTCACACGATTTCTGCTCCTGAAAACAGCTTCTAATGTGGAGCAGAGTCCCACGAATGGTATGAGCGAGAAGGTCACAGCATTCAGCGAGTCAAAAAAACCAGCAAAACAGAAGATTAAGTATTAATTTCAGGGCAAAGTTCCATTTATTTGAGATTACTCTACGCTGTACGTATGTAATACCATGTTTCAGTGATTAAAGGCAGAATGATTTATACAGCTGCAAGACGCAGAAGAGATGTTGTTACTGGGCTGGGTACAGTTGGCTTCAGCAGACCAAACTAAATTGGAACCGTTCGTCCCAGAGAGATGCTTTTTTGGCTCGTCCCCATGTTCTGGCCAAACTCCAGCAC
>NW_010532192.1:0-2865 GCF_000687285.1 Phaethon lepturus | reverse complement strand
CCCATCCGACTTCCAGCTGACACCTCCACGGGGCTGGGGACGGCTCACCCGCTGTCCCGACCGGAGAGTGGCATCGCTGTGCGCTGCCAAAGAGTGCCGCGACCGTCTGAGGGGCAGCTGCGGCCCCAGCGGCAGAGAGGCTGTGCAGCGGGTTGGGCAGACGCGCTGGCCGCCGCAGGGCAAGGGGAGGCGATCAGAGCTGCCTGCCTCTGGGCACCGCTGTAACATCTTCCCCTTTTTATCACAACACTTTCGTCCCGGGGGGCTTTTCCGTACCGAACGCCTGGACCACAGGGACGAGGGGCTGTGAGCGCAGTCCAGCAACCGCCACGTCTTTCGGACTTGCGATATGGGAATGGGGAGTCGGGGCATCCAAGGCATGGCTGGAGAAAGAGGAGTTGTGTCTGGGGATCAAATGGAAGGGGCCGATGGAACACCACGGCACAAATCTCTGCTTGATTCAGTCCCTGCAGATCTTCATGCCCGTGATTGTGTGTAATGTTTTCTTTCACTTTTTTTTATGGAGCTGTGCATCGTGTCACGATGAAGAATATTGTTTGTGAAAGGCAGCGTGGCGGTAACAGCATGTCTGGGCTGGGTGAGGGATCCTTGCGGGAACGGCTGTCAAATCCCACCCCAGCAGAGGCCGCGGGAGCCGTGCGTGTACCAACAGCTGCTGCCTCACACCCTGTTGCGTTTCACTGATGGGCGAAGCAACTCCCCGGTGCACACTGTGCGAGGTGCAGAGGGTACTTCGTGACAAGGCGTTTTATAGAAATTACTGAATGTTGCATGTATGCAAGGACTGTTAAAACTGGAATGAATTACAAATAATATTTTCATGTTTGTGCGTTTTGCAAGTTCAGAAAGAGTCAGTTCTATTTGCATAACATATTGGACATTTTTCACATTACGTTTTGCATATAAAGTGCTTCTCAGTGCAGAATTTGCTAATATCGCAGACATATTAGCCATTCAAGCAGGTATAGTTAGTGCTGATACTTACATATGGCTCACCAAAAAACTAACAGACAAACTGCCTGATACACTGAGCACAGGCTACTCAGCAGTGGGTAAATTATCCGATGGAAAAATGAATCATTCGTTTAGAACCAAAATAATACATCTCTTATTTAATCAAATGTGCCATGTACTGAACCAGGTACATCAACTAATGAACCCAGTGGATCCCCCAATGAGAGAGAGATGAATCACCTGCTGGAAATGTTCGCTGTACTAGGCCAACGTGTTTAGCTCCTCGTCCTGATATAGGAGTCACAACCTCTTTTATTATCAACGCTAAAAGTTGAGCAAGACTTTAAATGCTGATTGCATATTTATATGGCTAGGAAGAATACACAAAGGTATGATCAGGGAATCAAGGAAGATTGCCAAAACATAAGGCAACCTCAAAATATTAAACCATATTTCCCGTGAGTGCGTGTTATTCCAAGGCTGTGGGATGCCTCGCATTGTCTTTTGATGGTGATTATAAAGTTAAGACACTGGCTGCTGAGGACATCAGCCTGATTCTGCTTTTCCCGTTAGGTGTCGATCTCCGAAACACTAGATTTTGTTACCTGAGGCTTACATATGAGTTTACACACTGCCTGACGAAGACACAAGCTTGCACTGAATTCCCCGCAGTTTGACACTTTCTTAGAAACATCATTGTTTTAAATAGCACTTCTTTTCAATGTTTCTTGTAATTTGATAACACTACTGTACTTTCTGACCATCTTTTTTAACTTAAACTTAACTTAAACTGAAGCAACCTGATATCAAATGTCTCATGTACAGATTTCAGTTCAAAAAACTAGCTTCTAAATGTGTCTGGCTTGGGAGTAGGACTTGTACACATAGGTAGATAATGTACAGAGATATTTTTCCATCTCCCTTTCATTTACTTAGCTGCTCCATCTCAGCATTCAAGTTGATTAACATCACCTGCCGAAGTTAATTAAAGTACATCGGATGTAATAAGACTAATATGTTTGAGTTCTATCAATCACAAAATCTGGTAAGTCAATATTTGAAATGAATATATCACAGAGAGGAAAATCCTCCACGTGGGTCTCAAATTAAAGGAAGAGAGAGGGATTGCATAGTACAGGGTACTTTGATAAGCACATTTTGGTGATAACACGAATGCATCGCTGCATATGTCCCGTTCCAACACACTGACAAGTGTGGCCCATGCTTAGACTCATTTGCAAGCCTCGTGGTGTATTTTTAGGATATCAAGGACTAGTCACAAAGCTGCAGCTACGCCTGTAACTCTGAGAGCCAGGGAAATCTGGGGGATTTAAGCCTTTGAAATATCTTGCCAGGCGATATTTCCCAAGAAATATCCACTTACTGCAACCTCTCTCAGCAGTTGGCATCTCCCCGCGCGCCAGAGCTTGTACCAAAAGCTGCCTGGTGGTTCCCAACGCAGAGAAAAGCTCAGCAAACAGTGGCCTGTGCTTCCCACGGTGGTACTCGGTTATCCTGAGTTAAACCTCCTCCTCTGCTCAGGTTCGTTGCAAATTGATTGACCATGAAAACCTGTAAGGAAGAAGAGCAGCGAGACTGTAGAGACCCGGCACCCAGCACATATCTTCCGTGTTTAGCATCTTTTCAAACAGTGTGAGACGGTGGCAGCTGAGCTGCAAGCCCTGCTCCGGGCCAGCTAGGCTGCTTTGGAGCACCCCCAGGTGGGGCTAGGCCCTCCCCAGTTAAGGTGACCCCCCCGGGTCACCCCAGCGGTGACAGCACCGCCTCGGTTCTTGCCCAGGGGTGCCAGCACGCTGAGGGGGAGGACACCTGCAAATCCTAGAATAACTGGGAAGGAAACCACCTCAGAAAAAAGGAGCCAGCACCCCC
>NW_010532191.1:0-6896 GCF_000687285.1 Phaethon lepturus | reverse complement strand
GTGATAAACTCTCCTCTTTTCCCTGAGTCCACGTAAAATCTCCCTGTTCAGACAGGCCGGTTGCCTTCCCCACCAGCTCTTTTTATGGCACATGGGGACTGTTTGCTCCTGCGCCTTTGAGATTTCCTTCTTGAAGACTGTCCAGCCTTCCTGGACCCCTTTGTCCTTCAGGACTGTCTCCCAAGGGACTCTCTCAACCAGTGACCTGAACAGGCCAAAGTCTGTTCATTCAACCATCTCTACCAAATTACTTTAGGTTAACAGCCAACTTCTCTCTCTCTAGTCCAAGTTATCTCACCTACCTATTGCTATCCATTCATCCTTTGGTGGCTTCAGTTTAAAAAAATAAAAAATTATGCAGAACTCAATAAATCAGATTCTTTCAAGTTTGCCTACAAAAGCACCACACATATTTGTAAGAAACAGAAAAATTCATAAAAGGTCATAAAAGGAGCAATTCCTCCCTTCACTGAAAAGTCGCTGTGCCCCAGCTGGTGGACACAGCGCTGCGTCCCCACATCAGCTCCCACAACCGATCCAGAATCTAAACAAGACCCTTCGCCTTAGGTCCAGCACAGCAAACATTGCGGTTGGGAAACTAGCCAGTAGCTCTGTCTAAAGATCTGGTTTTCTTCATTCATTAGCTGAAGAAGCCAGGTTGGACGGGGCTTTGAGCAACCGGGTCTAGTGAAAGGTGTCCCTGCCTGTGGCAGGTGGGCTGGAACTAGATCATCTTTAAGGTCCCTTCCAACCCAAACCATCCTGTGATTCTATGATTCTAAGAAGAAAATAAGTGCTGGAACACGCTGCTCCTCCTGATAGATATGGCAAGATGACTTGGACAATGCCAGAGGCTACTTCTACATTCGTGAAGAGGCAGTGCTGGTGTACTGCTGCTTCACAAACCTTGGAAGTTTATTCTGGACTAACTCGTGGCTGCCCATACAGCCAGGAGAGTCCAGCAGCCCTGTAAACTGCCGACCCAAGCCAGCGAGTGAGCTGAGAAAGCTCTCCCTTTCCTGACACGGCTGTCCTCTCCCCCGCATTGCTCGTGGCCAGCTGCCGTAGGAAGCCAGTGGAGATCAGGGACACCCAGACTCACAGAGCCTGCAGTTGGACCTGGGAAAAGCATCCGGTACGGCAACAGAGAGCGACTGCAGCAACAGCCAGGGACAGCACCGTTGTGGGCAGCGCGTGAGAAACGGTGGCAGTTCAGGAGGCGAAGTCAGTTTCCCTGCTCGGGTGTGCCAGGAAATCTCCATTCTTCCATTACACCTTCGAGGGCGGCAGGAGGAGGAAGAGTGACTAACGGCACTGCGGAGTGCAGCCACAATATCGTCCAAGTACTTTACAGCAACCAGGGTGAAGCAATTTTTCATCTGTGTAATTTTTGTTGATTTTAATTGGAAAGGGAGAGGAACTTGGCAAGATTATTTTAAATATTATTGGATGCCCCAACATTGATCTGCACAGATTTGGTTTTCCTCTCCTACCCTGCAAGAGTTTTCTTCATAGTTATTGCAAAATTAGCTCAGAACTTTGGGCTGGGCCTTTTCTGCAATGATTTGCCATGCTGATCTCAGTGACAGAGAGCAAGAACACAGGATGGTCATTGTATTTATACTGCCTTTGGACTTGACTTCAGAAGGGAAAATGAAGTCAGGCTAAAAGATATCTCCCAAAATATTACATGATCATCTTGTTCTGAGCCTGTGCTTATTATTATAGCAATGACTGTAGCAACACTCTGGCAAAGTTCAAATTATAGGAAGGAAAGGTTATGTTGTTATAAAACAAGAGTGGTTTTATTCTTATTAACACTGTCATAACCACACAACTCTTGAGCCCCAAACCACGCCTGTCCAAGTGATCCGTCCAGCATTCAGGCAACCCGACACCTGTACTGAAGTGATCTTGCCCAGATTTCTTGCAACCACAAGGACAATCCCTGGGCATTTGTAACACAAATGCAAAGAATGAGGCACAAAAATCAATACAGTAATGGTTGCAAGGATGGCATGTATCGATAACCAAGTACACAATCACCAGCAATCAAGCTAGCAAATAGTGAGGAATTCGCTGTTTGCATCAAGGCCAGAAAAAGCCTGAGTAAGGGCACAAATGATTTAATCAGCAGAAGACCCTGCACTGATAACAGAATGGTCATGAGGTTTCACCAGACCTCATGGGCCATTCCCTGGTTATCTCAACGGGAAGACAGGCTGCAGCTGTAAAAATACCCAAAATGAAGAAACAAAGACCAGGGCCAGCAACCTAGCCTGAGATTTATGGAAGATTAAGCAAAAAATAACCCTTGTCTCCTAAAGGGAGAAAAAAAAAAAGCCAGGTCATCCTACCCAAAAGCCAGGTCATCTCTTGGGTTCCTCTTGACCGGCTGATAACATAAATGAGGGCTTAACAGCCAGAATGCCTTGCCCTCCATGTCACACACACTGACACTCCACGTCGGGCCACTCAGATATAACCTGTGGCACCTTCAGGGAGTGAAAACCCTGAAATGAGTGAGAAATCGGTTTTGTTTAAATAACACCATCCTCTTCCAAAAAGCCTAGCACTTATTTTTGCTACAGCAGTTTCTACAAAGAGACACTTGCTCTCTGGTCCTCACCACTTGTCCCAACTTGTTCTTAGGTGGCAGACCACACCAGGATTTAGAGGTGTGACTTCTGGACCCTTTAGGAGCTGATACCACCATCTTTACTCGACCCTCCCACCCCACCTCTCTCGCTCATCAGGAGTCCTTTGTCTCTTCACTGTTTCATGCCTCAGGTCCTGTTCTTTATCTACACACGATCATCTCTTAATAGCCTTTCCTTTCAGAAGAAAAAGTCCCTTTTCCCCCCATTGGCGTCCCAATAGACTGTGATGATGGCTTGCCGACCTGGGCACTATCAACGCATCTTTACATCCCTCCTTCCTGCCCTTGTCCTCACACCCATCCACCTTCGCCCCTCGGGGTACAACTCTCCCCCACTAAAGGTATTTTGCAATCTCCAAGGCCATCTCCTACGATGCAGACTGCCCAGGGACCCGCTGCCACCCCAAGGGATGCCCCAAGTCACCCCTCTGGGCGCCAGCAGCCAGGAGGCCATCAACACACACTGAGGCCTAAGTGCTGGAGCAGCCAAGCAGGGCTGGAGGGACATCTGCAACAGTTCGGGCTGGTTTTATGAACAGATTAGAAAGACACGTCCCACAAAACGTCTTAGGAGAAATGATACCTTCCAGTCTTTTCCCTTCTCCTGGAGCAACCGCCTCATCAGCCCAGCTCGCTCTGAAAGGACAAGAGGCAACGACACAAACCGGAAAATCCGACTTAAGCATCAGAAAAGGCATATTTTAGGGTGGTCAAGCGCTGGCACAAGTTGCGCAGTGAGGGTGGGGAGTCTCCATCTGTGGAGACAGTGGAAACTCAACTGGACACGACCCCGGACAACCAGCTCTGGGCGACTCTGCTGCAGCAGGGTCGGGGAGGAGGATCTCCAGAGCTCCCTGCCAGCCTCGGGGACTCTGTAACATCAAAGTCTTTTATGCCAGTTTCTTCCTTTCTCGTGGGAGATTCTCCCTAATGATAATTCTGTTTAATTTCAGATCCTCTCAATTTTCTTCTAACGAGGTCCCATTATCTTTAATAATGCTGAAAAGCCGTGTTAATGCCATTGCAGCCGATCACCCCCAATAGCACTGAGCTTTATAGCAAGGGCAGCCGTCGGGATAGGATTACATAGCAGTTTAATTATAAGAATTGTTATTTACATAACTCGCTTTTATAAGCACTGGAATGGCAGCCAAAACAAGTCCTATATTTGAGGGAAAAGGATTGTTTACATATGTTTACTAATATAAACAAGGACATAGCTTAACCTCCTTGCTCAGGGTTCCTAATCTAAAACTAGTTTTCAATTACAAAAAAAAAACAAAAAAAAGCCAAGGAACAAGTTCATAAATTTTAACAAAAGCATGAAACGGTTTTGTAAGGAACATACCCAGAGGTTACCATTCCCCCTTGAGGGGTAAGGAAAATGTCAGGGAACCACAACATTTTGCAAGGCTACAGAGCAGCAGCATGGCAAGCAAGGCAAAAAAGGGCAGAGTAATCATCAGTTTTCCAGCTCTAATTACCAAACAATAGAGCCTGCAAAGTTACAAGAGTATACAACCATTTCCACTGTCATAAAAGTACTCGACGTATTTTTATACTACAAGTTTACACTGTACAGCTGGATATTATTTACTATATAGAGAACTGTCAGCCACTACTCCATGTTTAACGCATAATAGTCGTCCACAAATGCACGTGAAAATTCACACATAAAACTTTTTTTTTTTTTAAAAAGTGAATTTGTCAAATAGAATCGTGATTTTAACACATGACCGTTTCCCTGTTCCATTTGAAGTAGTTCCCTTGGCAGTGAAATCCCTTCCCTGGGAGATGCAGAGGCAGGGGACAACGTCTTGCTCCGGAAGGCAGCAGCGTGCGACTCCCGCACATCAAGGGTCGCACACAATTCGCTGCCATTGCAAACACGGGCCTCACCCATCTTCCCGCCTCCCTTACAGCCTAGGAAATCCAACCGGTTATTGTCATAGAGGTTTTTGTAGGTAGAAGATTCCAGCTGAAGGGAGTTTCATCACAAGCAGACAAAGGAGAACATTCAAGCAAGCATCTTGCTCAACACCACTAAATTATTCAGGTCCTCTTGCTGCCATGTTACATTATCATCACCTCCAAAACAGTGGCGTCTGTAGCAGACAGCTCAACAGAAACTCACTGAAGTCACCTGGTTTTTCACTTCACTTTACACAAAGCACTGCAAACTGCCTCTGCAGCACAGATGCCCCGTTCCTCACCGGAGCACAAGTAACCCAACGGGCGAGTCTTACTAGAAAACCTCCAACTATTAAGTACATATTAGCAGGAGTTCAAAGATATATTTCTTCCTTTAATGAAACAACTCGATAAAAAAAAAAACCAAACAACCCCAACCCTGTACCTAACTCAAATTAAACAGTCTAGAAAAAATGTAAATACAACCAGAGATTAGACCATTTGATCTCTGACATACTTTTAAAGAAAGTAACAACGCCCTTAGCTGCCTCTGCTGGAAGGTCCAACTAAAAATGTTCACAAACCTTCTAATAATAGCATTCAGAGAAACAGCCCGTGCAGAATTCAGGGGGCCAGATGCGTCTCCCCTATTCTGATGGCAGCTATCGGCTCCTGGAAAATCCCCTGATCTCTCGGGATCAACATGACAAAGCTGCGCAAGGTGGAACAGATGCAGGAGAAAGCCCGCAGTGATCCACCGAGACTCCAGGCACCGGGCACTCGCCTCTTCGGGTCACCACCAGCAGACAGCGACGGAAGGAATTAAACAGCGAAGTGACACTGTGGTACAGCCAGTAGCTCCTCCCCAATTAAAAATGCAAAACTTCTTCCACAAATGGGCTTCTTGGCACAAGCTCGGCATTTATTTACTACAATTCTCTCATCGCTGATTGCAATTAGCCGCCTTCATCTTCTCCATGCAACAATTTACTGATTTAATATCAGCAAAGTTCCATCCCATTTCTCCCAAACATCTCACTCTTCCCTGCAACCAGCAGCAAAGCCCTTTCTAACCCTGGCTTCCACCCACCCCTCCACTACAAGCCTTTGCTGTCCCACTCCTCCTCTTCAAATGCTTTGCTCTTTACAGCCCATTAAAAACACACACACTGCAAAATCAAACCCCTGCTCCCCAAAATAAATGTATTTCCCCCCGGTGGGGTGGGCAGCACCCACCACCAGCCCCACCCCACATCCTGGACCCACATCTTCTGTCCTAACAGTGCCCACCCCCACTCCTGCCCGTGCTGTCTCAACACACAGCCTACTCCAGTTGTAAATCACATCTCCTGCCCACACCACCAGAGGAGTAGCTGGGTACGTCCCCGTTGCTCTTGAGCCTCTCCAGACCAGATCTCAGATCACCAAGCAAGGGTGCCCTGGCCTCAAAGTGCCAATTTCACCTACTTCCTTCCTGAGGAATTTTTGTTTGCTTTCTTCAGGGCCCAAAGGCTGCGTAATATTTCTGTTGGGCTGTCTAAACAAGATAGCAAAAGTTGTTTTAGTACCACCCTGTAAGGCAAAGCGGTTTCGCCTAGCGTCAGCTAGAAAATACCACGTTGAGTCCTTCTGCAAGACGAGCAGCAAAAGCCAAAATATCCCACAGGCAGGGAAAACTTCTAATGAACTTAAATAACTAGGTATTGGGTTACTTCGCAATAATAAACTAAGTAATCTAACTGCTTACACACTCCTCTTTTGTGCTGGACAAAATCGAGTAATTAGAGCTGCACCAAGCGGTGAAGGCCATCCAGATTCGACTTTAAGGACGTCCTTCACTCAGTGCGACTCTCCCTTCACAGCTGATGTTCTTCGGAAGCAACTTCACTGCAGATAGGTGAAGTTGCACTAATTAATTTAAATCTGCTACTGTTGTGGGTATTTTGAAAACTGCAACAATTCCCTAACTGCAGCCAGGTCTGATACCTACTGGCATTGCAAAGGCGCACACCAGAGAACAGGAGTCACTGGCGAAATAAAAACCCCTCCTGCCCCGTCTTTGTAAAGCGCTGGGCTCCGCGGCCTCAGGGGGCTCCCGCAGCACCAGCACCCGCGGTTCGAAGTAAAAGCAGCAGCGATTTTTCTTACGCTCCAGTGACGCGACAATTTCCGCAAGCAACCTCCATCCACATTCCTGAAAAGATACGAAGTGCAAACAATTATCGCCCCACGAGCGAACGCTCCGCGGAAGGAAAGCTCGCCTGGCTCCCCAGGCTTCCGCGGGCACTTCGCCGGGACGAGAGTAACGGCCCGCGCCAGCCAAGGG
>NW_010532190.1:0-4279 GCF_000687285.1 Phaethon lepturus | reverse complement strand
GACCTCTCTCAGCGAGCCAGTTCTCCACACTATCCCAGCCAAAACCAGTACCATGATTTTCAGGCGGAGGATGAGGTTGGGAGGTGATATGATGTTCACGTGGTCCCACAGCTGAAGAACTTCATGTGAGCAATACCAAAGGAAAAGAATGAGGAAGACGCTGCCTGTGGCTGCTGGGGTCGGTCTCTCTAGCTGCAAAGACGAGTAATTAAATCTCGGCATGGCACCATCCAGCCTCGTGGCCAGCCCCTCATCTGCATGAGAGCTGCACCCGTGCGTGGGGCCGGCCCAGGCCCGTGCCTCATGGAGCGTCTTCGCTGCTTCTGCCTGATGCAAGGGGGACATCCCTCCCGCCGGGCAGGAGGTCGCTGTGTGCAGCGGAGCTGACCCTGGCTCCGCAGGACCAGCCCATGGAGCAGCCCCCCGCCCGGCCTCACCCTGCCTTCCCGTGGCCCTGCTCCACAACAGGTTTCCCTGGGCTGTTTGGCCTCAGGGCAAAAGCAGAAGCTCTAAGAGAACAAGTTCATTTGGATAAACCTTGTGGGGCAGAGAAGAGATTTCAGACTGATTTTTAATTTCCCTGTGTTCTTGTTTTTGTGAGTGCAGTCTGATCTTCTGACTGAATCACACAACTTAACATTTGTAAAATTTTATTACTGCAATCCGCCTTTTGCAACACTGTGATGATTCAGTTTGAGCTAATCTGTTGTTCTCAGCCTTCAGCAGTGGTATGAGGCCTCCATTCAGGAATCTCATGAGCATCATTTTGGATCGTGATACAGAGCATCACAGTATGAACACCCGTATGTGAATAGACCCCACAAGTGACAGATCTTTAAACAGAAAAGATGTAGCAGAAGCTGTCAGTTTTACATGTCAAGATGCAGAAGTCATATTCCTCAATGATTTACAAATAAATTATAATAAATCCTTAGTATGCTTTTACAATAGAAGAAATAAAAAGGAAAAAAGGGGAAAATGCAAAGGGGCCAATCTAAAGCTGTTTGCTGTAATACATAGAAATACTTAGCCTATCACACATCACAAAGATACTCAGGGGCCCCAAATAATTTATGATTGGGCCTGTTTTGCGGAAAAGTATAGAGGAATAGGCTTAATAAACAGACCAGCTTTGTGATGTGCTTTTGCAGAGGCATGGAACTGTATGTTATGCGAGAACCTCATCTTGTCAGTGAACAGGGAAGCTTTGCCCACACCTCCCAGCGATGGGGCCGCTTCGTGCCCCCTCCTGGGCAGTGCTGGCATGAAAGCCAGCAAGAACCCTCAGCAGGTTTGTAGATGACACAAAACTGGGAGGAGTGGCTGATGCACAAAGAACACAAGAGCCGTTGGCATGTCTGATGGTCTTCGGGCACAGGAGGCAGCCCTTCCTTCTGCACTTTTAGCAGCCGCTGAGCTTCTGATCACAAACATGGATCTGTCACCTCTTGTGGGAACAAACCCATTGTCTGCAATTGTTAAATAAAA
Organism: Phaethon lepturus; assembly: GCF_000687285.1. Classification (NCBI taxonomy): domain Eukaryota; kingdom Metazoa; phylum Chordata; class Aves; order Phaethontiformes; family Phaethontidae; genus Phaethon; species Phaethon lepturus. The sequence goes on along the minus strand of NW_010532190.1, from coordinate 2,791 downwards.
ATACTGACCCCTACGCCACATTGATTAGTTTGCAGGAACTGTAATGATGTGATGTATGTCATATGTTGGTTTAGGTTTTCATCAAAGAAAATCTAAAGAGCTCTTTTAAAACTTGTTTTTAAAGCTAGCAGTTCAACGATAATAGAAGGTAAAGCATGCAAACTGAACAAGCTAAGCAAATTATGAAGTACACTGGTTGAATTGCGTGTGATCTGTCTGCTCATCTCAGGTCCAGTGAACAACTGGGAACGCAGGTAAGTCATAGAATCACAGAATCACAGAACAGTTTGGGTTGGAAGGGACCTTTCAAGGCCATCTAGTCCAACCCCCTGCAGTAAGCAGGGGCATCTCCAGCTAGATCAGGTTGCTCGGAGCCCTGTCCAACCTGACCTGGGATGTTTCCAGAGATGGGGTATCGACCACCTCTCTGGGCAACCTGGGACAGGGGTTCACCACCCTCATTGTGAAAAATTTCTTTCCTATATGAAGGGAGCCTGGCATGGTACTGTCTCGCTCCCGACAAGGTAGGTGTTTGGGTAGCTGTCTATCAAAGCAACTGACAGAGACATCCTTCTTTAGAGTCTTCTGAGTGTGAAATAACATCTGAAATATGATGTTGTGTGAAATCCTAAGTAATTAAGTGAATGACAGTTTTGCTGTTGATTCCAGTGGTGTTTAAATAGGTGTTCAGAAACATCAGTCCCAAGTAACATGCAAATTATAGTGGCAATCATCAAGTTTAGGCTGATATGAAGAACGTTTCTGATTTTTAGGGTTGCAAAGGGCATTTTTCTTTCAATTAATACTTCATTAAGAACCTCAAGGTGTTCAAAGAAGAATATGATAGCAATAAACAAGCAAACACAAGAAAGTTAAGGTCTCTCCTGGGATATCCCGTCTTCTGCTGTGGCCGGTAAGTTCCTGCTATGAAACCAGAACACATATGTACTATCTCAGCGAGACACTCAGCAAAGTATTCATTGTGATAAGTCTGGGAGGAAAGGACTAGTTCAAAATTCAGAACTTGCCTATGAGCATGGATTGTGGGCATTTGCTGACAGTCCCAGAGTGAGATCCAGAGGTTAATTTTCTGGCGGAGTCTCAGAGGAAGTACCCAAGCATAATGAAGCTAACAACAGGAGCAGAGAGGAGTCCAAGCTGAGCCCAGCAAACATGCCTCTTCCACTGACAGTCTGGGCCTCAAGGCAGGCAGAGCCATCAGAACATCATCCAGCTCTTGGCAAACCTGCTGTCCATTGTCAGAGAAACAGCAGTGGCCTGCTGTCCCTCTCAAGTTTTCCATACCTTCCTTTGCCCCCCCAAAATTGTCTTTGGGTGAAGAAAAATGGATCATCTCAGTCACAATGTGCCACAAATCACTGAGCTTGCTGTGCAGGACAATGAGGTTAGGGAGCCTGAGCAGGAAAGGTCCCTGGAGGACCTGAGCCCTGGAGTTAGACCTGCATCTGGTCATCCCACAACTTGTGGCAGCTCAGCATTAAATCCTGAAATGCCACTGATAGCACTGCTTTACCATGTAATTGATCTCTGATGCCACTGAAGAGATTTTGGGTTCCATTTTTCAGTATGTGTCCAATACATGGGACACTGAAGCAAGATGCTGTAAGGTAAGATATTAGGGATAATACTGAAAGAAGCAGCCCAGCGTTTATCTCCATATCTTCCCTGCACGCCTAAACCCTGCAAGCTGTTCAAGTCGTGGTTGATGCATCTGTGAAACAGCCAAAGTAACTGGGCTTTGTGCGCTTTCTGCTTGGCAGTAACAGAGAGGAGTGCATTTTGGGCATTCGTTTCTGACACTTAGATATAAACAGTAGCAAAGGATCCCATCTACAGCTTTATCTAGGGTGTTTTAAAACATTTAACTTAGAAAGGTTTATGTTTTCTAAGGTAAAAGGGACTGATCTGTGAATTATTTGTACGGGAAGGAGACATTGCAGCTCAGTGGAAGCCATTGAGGCCTGCCTGGCTCTTGGCGAGTGAGCCGGCTTGGGCCATGAGGAAGACAGCCGTTTTGTACTGGGATCAGATATGCTTGTGCTGTAACGCACTTTGTGCTTGCCCGTACCTTGTCTCTGTGTGTTGCTGGGGGTGGAACGAGGCTTTCTGACGAGACAACGATGTTCCGTTGCTATGGATGCATCCCCCAGCCGCTCCACGCTGGCTCGCAGCAGACGGCCCCCACAACGTGTAATGCTCTGCCTTCTCGGAGGTGAAACTCTGGTTGCCTGTAAGACACGTCTCCGACGGCAGCCACAGTGCAGGAGAACGGTTCTGGTTGCGTGTGACACCCTTGGCCTTGGCAGCCCGTGGTGTGTGCCGCACCACACCACCGAAGCCAGGATGGGAGGTCTGGCCAAGGGCAGCAGGGGCTCAGCTCTGCCACCGCTCTGCCCCAGGCATGGGCGGGAGAGGCACCCAGAGCACCTTTGAGCACGGCTGCTGCGTGCGCCTGTCGCCACACCGGCTCCCTCCCTCTGGACGGGTGCCACCTCAGCCGGCCACCAGCTTCTGCTCCCCACTGTGCTCTTACGCATCTTTCTCCTCAAATCCTCCATGCTCCTTACCTGCTGGGACGCTGGTCGCGGCCCTGCGGGAAACTGTGACACGGTTCAGCCCCTGTAGAGTCCCACGGGTCTGAGCCAGACGCACCGCTCAGCAAAGGCACGGGCCGTTTGCAGTGTGCTGGCTACGGGAAGCGACCTCCTGCAAAGTCATTGCTCTGCGCAGGGACAGCGAGAGCAGCCCGGCGGCCTAGGCCGTGGCAGCC
>NW_010532189.1:0-6335 GCF_000687285.1 Phaethon lepturus | reverse complement strand
GCACAGCGGGCAGCCAGGCTGGGGGCAAGGCGAAATGCCTGGGCAGCCCCTGTTCGAAATTCCTCCCCCCCGCCCCACTCCAGCTACAGACATTTTCCACAGAAAGCCTGGCCATGTGCGCTTTTGGTTGAGACTTTGGGACTATTTTTGGCTTTTTTAGGACATGCTTAGGGGAGGCGCCTTTTACTTTTATTCACATAAAGGATCTTTATTTTTATGTATTAGGGGACATGAAAAGAGGAGGGGAGGCAGGGCGAGGGGAGAGCTGCCTTATGCTTTGGTTCAGCTATACGACACCACCACAAATCTACGTCCAAGCTGCCTTTCCCCCTTAGCAGGCTCCAAATACACACTTTCCTGAGCAGAGATCACCCCTAGCATCCTGCTTTTCTCCAGCCACCAGCGGGACAGAGCGCTGAGCGCTGGCTCTCAAGCACTTCTCACCTTTGCACCTCCTTGCAGCCCTTGCTTCAAGGGCTGGGTGCAGCTTTGTCCTTCTCCTACCAGATCCCCTCTTATCGACTCCATCCTGAACTACACCCTTCCTTCAAGGACCCCAAGTGCCGGTTTGGATTCCCCGCTGGATGTGACTGAGGTTGCGCACTGTTATGTGCACACAGGACCGACTCATGTCAGGATGAAAGCGGGGTCCTGAATTTTTTTTTCTTCTTTAAACTAGTGTAGGAAATAATGTTGCAACAATGCAGCAAAGTTCATTGCAGGACCTTGGAGGAAGGGGAGATGATCTTATTTTAAAATAAAAACGATTTTCCTCACACTCGCGTACTCACCAGCACCAAGACACGTCCAAGCAGCCAGTGCATCAGCAGGCACCGAGACTCTTGTCTCCAAGTGGCCAGCCCAGGATCCCTTGTGAGGACGCCAAGGATGAGAGACGCCAGCTATCGTGGTCTCCTCATGTCTCCTGGACTCTTTGGAGGTTGGTGATGATGTGCTTGTTTTGGATCGGCCTTTTTGTACTCTTTAGGAGCTGACAGGGATTAGCCTCTCCATCCTGTCCCACCTCGGTGAGTCATCCGAATTTACTCACCATCCTTTGTCTCTCGATCTGGGCGTCCTGAGTAGTTGCACGTAGATGTGCTGAGATCTTGATGACCCTACTAATCGAGAGACTTTCTTACAACTCTTCTGCTGTTGCCTCCACACCAGACACCCCCTTCAGCCTCTCTCAGACCAGGGAGGTCCTCTACTACAAGTCTCCATGGCAGGAGCAGTCAGGGAGGGGAAAGCTGAAGATCACTGTCCTTTCCAATAACCGTCCCACAGATGTCCATGAGCCGGTGGCATTTGTGTACAAACTCCATCCCTCTCAGTGCTGGTATAAACGTCTCTACAGTTGCATACCTATGTTTCACAAACTGGGCCAAGCAAAATGTCTAAAGCACAACACTCATCTGTGGTAAAAAGTTTGGGATACCAGGACACTTGGCTGTTCTCGCCCTTCCTTTCAATCCCTAAAATGCTGCTGTTGAGAATTGCAGCCCTGTGGTTTTGTGAGTCTTTATAGCTGCAATGATGCACGTGGTTTTCTGCCAAAAAAACACCACTCTCTTAACTAAATATATTCAACATCATCTTTACAAATATCATGTGAGGAAATCCTCATAGCTGTTGTCCAAAGCATTGCTGAGTTGTTCTTGGAAGGAAAGTCCTTTCAGACATGCAGCAAAACACCCTGGTCTGGAGTTTCAAGAGCAGGTAGTGATATGAGTGAGTTCCCTCTTACACATCCAAGGTGAGAACATCTGAAGGGCTTTATCTTCAGGTTACGCTAAGCGTGCCTTTTTGCTAACAGCTTTCCTCCTGGGCATCTTGCACTAAGAGTGGCAAAAGCCACCGGAAGCATAAGGACTCCTGAAGGACTAGAGCAGACTGGACATTTGTTCCAAGGTGTAAGTCAAGAGGAGCCATTTGACAGTGTGAATATAGGACTGCTGGATCTCGGTGCTAATTGGGAGAGGTCCTCGGACCACCTGCCCTGACCCATGTGAGATAAGGGGAACATTCAGACTGAACTCCAAAAGGGCAACCTAGTGCTGTTTTGCAGAACATATACTAAGGGTTTTGGCTAAAATACTTCAGTTTGGGGTAGTTTGTCTTTTGGAAAATATAAAGACTTCCTGTAGAAAGCTGACAATTTTTCTCTTATGTACAACTAATCCTTTTATTAAAAAGGATTTTGGGGAGGGGGAAGGAACAAAAAGCAGCCTATGTGAAAACTTTCAAATATATCTTAAAATACCCCTTCTAATGACATTTGAAAATCTAATTTACCATTTGGGACACGCTGCAAGAATCAACGATAGTAACAGTTTGACGTCTGTCTTGTTTCAATCCTGCAGGGGGGAGGGAGGTTTGGCAGAAAGCACTATTGTCATGTGGGAGTCTCAGAAATGAGTTGTCTCCTGGCTAATATTCTTCTACTGCAATGGTAAGTCAAATGGGCTAGTAGCCACGGCAACAGACCAGAATCCTTAACTATCACTATGGTTATTTCACATCACTTCAGGGCTACCCCAGTTCATACCACTATCGCTCAAGACATTATTTCATAGTGATTTCATTAAACAAGTGCAATTTGATATATGAATAACACCCACATTCGTTTTAACAGGCATCGTGTTAACTGCACTTCTGTCTGAAAATGTAGAGAAGTCAAACTAAAATAATGTCACCGTTTTAAAATAAATACACAGAGACAAGCTATAGTCCATAGGTGCAGAACAGCCATGCGACTTCTCTCCTTTGTCTCACCTACAGTACATGTCCTCCTAAGGAAGGTTTTGGGAAGAAAGTGAGGACTACTGCATCCTTAACCCCACAACTCTCATGTACCCTGCAAGGAAGGCTGCCTGGGGTGAGGGCATGATGTGTGAACAGTCAGTCTGACAAAATGAGGAGCTGCAGAAGACGTCTGTGGCTCCTCTGTCAGCCCCACCACTCCCTTTTAAAAAACTAACGGCTTCTTAAGTATCCTAGTTTGATGTACATAATTTGAGGAAGTTGCAAACTGCTACCAGCCCTGAACAAACATTTAGTTTAGGAACAATTCCTGGTCAGAAAATGCAAATAAAGAACAGAGGTAACCATGGCCATAGCTGATGGAGTAACTTGAGCTTGGACAGAGAAGAGACCAGGACCAAAATGACAAAAAGAGCCTGAGTTTTCAGGCCACCATATTGCAACGGCTCAACATGGACTTGCTGGAGGCAAGGCACAGTCTCCTATATCAGAGCAAGACGGCAAGTCCAAGGGACTTCCACATGGCACTTCTTGGTGGTGTCTCCAACTAGAGTAGGCTTTCCTGTCTGATAGCACTGATACCCAAGAAAGCCATGACACTCCTGAGCTGGTGTTTCATGCCAGTGCTGTGCAGCTGATTAAACAACAGGAGATTCCTGATCTGTCTCCTATGTCCATTTGTATTGCCATTCATTAGTTTTTAAAAATGTAGACCAGGTTTCCCAAAGCAAGCCTTTGGAGGACCAGGTGTACCCCTCCAGTGTCAAATTACTGAATTTGACTGTAATATCTGGGCCTTCTTTGACCAAGAAATAGCAAAAAAAACAACCAACCAACCAAACAAATAAAAACCCCAACAATAGACAACAGCAAGTTCAAAAGAGAAGGAAGCAGACCCATGTTTCAGAGAATTGAATAATGATGTATTCGGCAATGTCAAACCCTTTAAAATGTTTCTGGTTTCAGAAATATTTTTTAAAAACCCAGTGTTCCTGGTGCTTTCCAGAGTTATCTGAATTCCTTCAAAAGCCCACTCAAGGTTAAAGAAGAAAAACAATGTTATTCTAATTGAACAAAGTAGTATATTTTTTGTTGGAAATACAGTTGTAAAAGAAGAGCTAGAAAACTAGAAAGACTCAACTTTAGAGTTTATCTTCTGTTAATCTCTTGCTCTTGTGTCACCTGGGATTTTTTCTGAGATGTTTCTCCTCCAGAGACATGCTTCACAGCAGCTCGCAAAAAACCCCGCTGTTTCTTTACTTCTGTAGGGGACCCCTTTTATTCTGCAGCCTTACTTTAGCAGCTTGAGAATATGCAGGGTGGTGATTTTCCTACCTAAGCTCATAATTTCTTTTAGGCAGTCTCAGAAACTGCAGCTAGCAGCTCATATTATAAACAAACTAATTGCACGCCTCAAGACCATTTCTGTGTACAAACAATTTCAGTTCAGTTTCAGCTACCGCAATTTCCCCGATGACAACTTCCCGTGTTTACATCCGTCTGAAACGTAAAGCTCACTGTGTGGGTTCCTGATTATTTATCTGTTTGATCGACCTGAACAACCTACCCAGGCTATTTTCAAAAGGCTGACTTCTCGGCAGCTAGAATGCTGGGGTTTTGGGTATTGCTTGTCCTTCTTTCCGCTGCCGCCTGATCTGCCTGCCTGCTCCTTAGTGAAGATGTTAATTCAGAGCAGAGCTGGCAGCGGTCTCCCTGCCGCCCCAGGGGGTTCCTCCTTAGCAGTATGCAGGCAGTCATTAGTCTCTGACTATAGTCTGTCAGCCAGTCCAAGTCACTGGTCCCTCATCCAAGCCAAACGGGGATGTCGCATCATGCCAAGTCATGCCATAAAATAACAGTAGAAATAACTTACGTTTTAAATCCCCGAGGGCAGCTACCACATCAGTCTGACTGATTAGAAAACAGAGGCTAAAGCGTAAGGAATAGTACTGGGGTCTCTTGCTTGCACAGGAGTGAAACGGATTAACACCAAACGAGGACAGAACAAAAGAAGTGCTTCAGCCAGGTTCAGTCTAAGCCATTTTAGGCACCTAACTGATCTGCCTACTTGAGGATCCCATTTAAATAGGAGAATAATATACTGCCTCAGCTGCCAGGAGGTGAGACAGCTACAGCCAAGGGTCATCTGGAGCTTGGGGGGGGGACGAACCACTTTCTAAGAGCGCCCATCTCTTTTCAGTGACTATAGGGATCCTTGGGCATTTTGTGGCACACAGGACAAATCCAGGGTGAATGTGTATTAGAGTACTCTAGGCATTTTAATATATTGGAGAAATAACTTGCTGTTAGCACAAGGACATGCCCATAACCTTCAACATGCTGCTGCTATGAGCAGCATCCCACAGAAAGTCATACCCATTGTAAAAGAAATACATGACAGTAAGAGGAAGAAGGAGAAAGAAATGCAACTTGGAACAACAACAACAAAAAAATCCAATAAAATCATATTTTTCCCCACAAATTGAAATATCTTTTCATATTTTTTTAATGGGAAGCTTTCCCAAAGTCTATAGGGTTTCAAAAGCAAACCAGGCGCTCTTGAAAAGGGATTTTCTGGTAGCAAACTGTTTCTGTAAAAATGTGTACATAGCTCTCCCAGGGATCAGTATGACCCAGTGCTGTTAGAAATTTTTAGTAGTTATCTGTAGTGAGATGGCAATATTTGGGTTATTTAGACTTTTTACAAATATGGACCATTACAAATACCTCATTATGGAGCATATAAAATGAGGTGGTAACTGGATAACTTGACAACAACCTGTTTTCACTATACACAAGTGCAAGACAATCTATATTGGAAAATGATAAATTAAATCATTCATGTGCCCTGAATTCACTGTAATCTCTCAAGGGGGGGAAAATCTAGGTTAAATAATGGGCAACTAAACAGAGACATATGTTCAATGTGCATCACAGATCAGAAAGGCAATGAGACGTTGGAAATCCTGCAACAATAGCTTTTCTCAAGCTGGAGCTGCCAGCCGAAACAGAGGAATGCAGACACTTCTTTTTCCTTGATAAATCCTCTGAAAGATCCACCTCTCCTTCCACTCCACTCAGGCACCACGTTGCTAGCGGTGCCAGGCACCTGAGGAGCGTCGCTTCGATTTCCGTGCTGCAGCATGCAATACCGGCAGTTCATCCCCGTCCTGCACATCCCACACCACGACTCCAGCCGTCTGCCCAAGGCTGCTCTGCAAACGGCCAGGTACCCGTGGGTGAGAAAGCAGGTGTCTGACCGCCTCTGCTGAAGCCACTCGGCTCACCTCTGAACACTACTCTACTGCTGTGAACACTAAAGAAAGAGAGCAGAGCCGACCCTTGGAGAAAGAGGGTTCTTGCCGCCCGCAGAGGCATTACGGTACGCTGACGCTAGAGACAGATGCCGTCCAGGTCGCCGGGGAGCAACGGGAGAGGTGGCTCCTCCAAAAACAACCCAAGCTGATGGAAAACCTCCCAATTTTTTTTCTCCATGCCTTCTTGCAGGGCACACCTCTGGGTTGCCCGTGCGGGCGGAGAGAGGGCTCCGGGTGGGAACGGCATGGGCAGGG